>NW_027116131.1:4248-47129 GCF_000696795.3 Halyomorpha halys | reverse complement strand
GGTTCTGGCCAAATCGGCAACATAGGGGACATTGAGGTCCTGATTTGGTTTGTGACAAAGTAAGGAGCATTAAGGATTTTACGAAGGATTTTGGATTGTAAAGATTGGATACGAGCAGTAAACGCCGAGATCATTTTTGGAGTCTCTCTTATTTAGATTTAGGAAACCTTAAAACGCGCGTCTCCACCGAAAACTGGAATTCTAAATTTTTCACAATCGCAATATATCCCTGTCATTTATTCCATACTGGTAAGTGAACGTAAAAATAAAAATAAAAGACAAGAAAAAACTGTGCAGGTGTTGAGGTAAATTACAAATTAACAGGCTATCAATTAAGTGAATAATCAAATGAGTTGGGGATAAAAAATGAATTAATGGGGCCATTTGTCCGTCCTCTCTGGAGTTCAGTCATTAACTTATACGTTTTATAGGCTTGTAGCAGTATAGGGGAAAAAAATTTTAATTTTTTTTTTTTGTAATTTTAATTTATAATTTTTTATAAATATGCTGAGATAAGAAAGAAAAGTGTATACATCGAGAATCGCTTAATAAGAAATTAAACATCAGTATTTTCTAATGAGGTGTTTATAGTTCAACCGTAGATCGAATATGAGGAGATGGCCGGGAGTGCAATCAGTAAAGATACACAACTAAGTAAAACTTGTTTATTTTGCCGACGTTTCGACCTCCATTGCAGGCCTTCACCAGAGCTGAAAAACAAAATTATTATTATTAGATTGTTATCTGTTTTTTTTTTCAGCCCTTATGAAGGCCTGAAATTCAGATCGAAATGTCGGCACCGATCATCTTCTCCTTATAATCAAATAATAAATTTCCGAATTAAGAAAATATTTATTTATTTTATTTATTGATATTTACAACTGTATAAAAAATACAACCAGTAAATTTGATCATAATGACATAATGATATGATACAGGATGTAGAGAAACTACCCAGTATTAGAACTCTAAAAACTGTTTAAAATATAAGGTCACGAGGCCATCTTCTTTTCAGGCGCCTCGGAGGAAGAGGAAGCAATGTTAGAAACTAGTGGGTTTGGGTGGTTAGGGAGTTTATTATGGAAGGAATAATATCGGGTTCGGGCTAGATCGGTTACATAAGGAACATTTAGGTCTTTATGGATGGTTTTATTAGTAACAAAATAAGGAGCATTGAGGATTTTACGAAGGATTTTGGATTGTAAAGATTGGATACGAGAGGAATTCGAAGGTTTAGTGGAGCCCCAAAGCTCAACTCCGTATGTCCAGATGGACCTTATTATTGTCATGTAGATCAGTCTTTTGTAATGAGTTGGAAGTTTAGAATCTGCGTGCAGTTTCCTGTTTTTTCAGTCTTGTGTGAGGATTCCATGTCAGTCGTTTGTCCAGATATAGTCCTAAGTTAACATAAGTTAAAAACCATTGTTACCTGAGGAACACAGTCGGGAAGTTTTAATCACCTCTTCCCTAATCTCATTTTCTTTCAATATAATATTTATTTATTAAACCCTTAATTTATTGTTCATTTATGCACCTTAATTAATTATAATTTCCTTGGCTATACTTAGTACCCAGAATACTTAATCATAAATTTTCTATTGATATAACCTATAAACGGTCACGGAAAGAGGCTATAAAGTACCCGCATTTCTAGATAACGTATGCAAACGGGTTTTATTATATAGATAATTAATAAATGTAATCGAGGAACAAATTTCATTTACTTTTTATTAAACAATTTCAAAAATTTACTTAATAATTGAAACTACTTAATAAAATTAAAAAAAAAAAAAATAAGAAAAAGGCACTGCTTTGAAAAAAAGAACTAGTAGCAGGGCTCTTATAGTAACTTACAGAAATTTGATTTAATTGCTTGATGTTTCACAGCTAAAAGAAACAAAGATAGGAATTGAAACCGCGGTAAAAAAGGTTTGAATTTTGCAGCTGGAAAAACAAATGTTTTTTTTAAAACCATCGTACCTGAGAGACATAATCAGAAAGGTTTTAATCTCCCACTCTCTCTCAATATAATATTTATTCATTGAACCCTTAATTTATTGTTTATATATACACCTAAATTCAATTATAATCTCCTTGACTATACAGTACCCAGAAATTAAAAAGGCACTGTTTTGAAAAAAAAAAACTGGTAGCAGGGGGATCAAAAAATTGTTTTAGGGGACACAAAATTATATGGCTCTTATACTAACTTATAGAAATTTTATTTAATTACTTAATGTTTCGCAGCTAAAAGAAATAAAAACAAGAATTCGACCATTTTATGTGGAATTTTTTATTTTTTATTTATTGATAGATACTACAATCTGCCACACAGTTGTGGGCAATAAGTAATAGTAATGAATGATCTCATACATACTAAAATAAAATAAAATAAATAAATGAATAAAAAATAAATAAATAAAATAAATGAAAAAAAAAACTCATATACCAACAAAAGAATAAACAAAATGAACATAATCAAACTATCTGTATGAAAAATAAATAAATAAAATAAATGAAAAAAAAAACTCATATACCAACAAAAGAATAAACAAAATGAACATAATCAAACTATCTGTATGAAAAATAAATAAATAAAATAACATAATGATAAAATAGTATAGTCTCTTGTGGAATTTTAACCACAGTTTAGGTTTAAATTTTGCTGCTGAAAAAACAAAAAATACACCATATAATTCATACTACAATACACTTCTATAAACGAATAAAAGATGGAGGACATAATATAAAAATATTTAAAATATTTAAGTTTTAAAAAAATAACAATCAAATAAAAATTGTAAAAAAAAAAATAACGTGACAAGCAGAACATTGTGCCACAGTGATTTCGATTACAAGGACTGGCTGAACTTGTTGCCGTTGCATGTCCAATACTGGCAATAGTTTATTATTGTTATTGATGATTGTGTTCCACTGCCCTCATGCCATTGCCAAGCCCTCGCCCAACTCCTATCATCAACTATTCATACAACGTTTAAGTAAATAGTCACTTATATCTACACGACATTCACGAGCGATTGTAACACACACAAACAGAAAAAAAAAAAAAAAAAAAGCTAAGAATTACAATAATATACAACAATTTTGGTCATCTTACGTTTGTAATACATGATTTAGGGCAATGTTATTTAATTTTATATTTTGTGATTATTCCTAAGTTCGAAAAAATTAAGAATACGATTATTATGCCCATTATAATTTTTAAAAATTTAAAAACGCATCATTGAAGAGAAATTTCGTACCAATCATCGTTATATAGAGAGCGTATTTTTTTTTAGTTTATGAAAATTAAGAACCATATCGATACGTCTCTAGATTGACGCGTTTATTTTTTGGAATGCAATGAAATGTTTTCGAACTTGAGAAGTGTTTCAGTTTACACAAACAATTGGAATTCATTTTTATATATAAAATTTTGTTCAAAATTTCAATATACTACTGCCGTTTTTTTTAATTTTTTATTTTTATTCCAGATCGGCCTTACATGGTGATATAACTTATATTATATACATTTTTTAACAGTTGATTATGAGAGGGTATAGTCATAGAAATGACACCTCTAACTATATAAAATGTTCTTATTAAAAGAAAAAAAATAATAATAAAATAAATAGATAAGAATAATGCTTCTTAATAAAAGAGGAAAGTAAAATTAACAAAAAAAAAAAATGATATTGGTACACTTAAATAAAACAAACAATTGTCTTCTAATAGTAAAAAGAAACAAGTTAATTTGAAAAATGGAAGAGAGAAGAAAAGAGAAAAAAAATAATAATAATGAATAAATAAAATGAACAATAATAAGTAAATAGAGGTAGTGTGACTATGAATTAATTTTACATTTATTAAAAATTTATAAAAGAATGCCTTGCAGCAGTCTGGACTTCAGTCTTCGGGTTGAGGTTGGGTTTCCCATGTTGTAGGTCACTGCTTCTTTAACTGTCGGCAACTGGGAGTGGAACTTCATGAACCGTTTTTTAATATAATCCCCTGTTGACTCCATTTGTAATTCGCGATGCAATTGGCTATTTCTTATGAACCAAGGAGCATTAACTGCAATTCTTAGGACTTTATTTTGAAAAGATTGTAGTTTTTTCCTTTACGTGAAGGATGCCGCTCCCCAGACTTCTCAGCCCTACATCAGCAGTGGCCTGAGGATTGTTTTAAATATAATAACAGTTGTTTCAGGTATTTGGAGTTTCTGTTTAGGATACTACTGCCTAGTTTATAGTTGAGTCATGCTCGATTTGTTATTCGTGACAACTACGATAATGCATTCTAAGTTTTACCCGATCGTATAATGTTTTTTGATATATAATATTGTTATTATTATTATTTTTGATTTTCTCTCTTTCTTGGCTATTGCCTAAAATATTCACCTAACAGGATCAAAGTCAAGAGTTAGACACAAATTTTAAACTATATTTAAAAACGTTCTAATGATACTCGATGTGCTGAGAAGAACTGCTTTTCTGCCCTTCTTCAAATACTTTTTCAGCCAGCTTCAAATTCTCGACCGAGCGGATATTATCGTCTGGGATAAGGCTGTTGGATGATATTACTACTGGATATACCTTTAAATGCTCAAGTCTAAAGTTGTCGAAGTTCTCGGGTTGGTATTTTCGGATCTTTTCCGATAATGTTTTTTTAATATTGTCGTTTTGGGACAGCTATATCAATCACACATCCGCTTCTTACTATTTGTTCTCTATGTCCGTTTGTTATAAACTACAGTGTAGTTCATAATCATAGAACACTCCCTATGGATTGTTCTGCTTTCGCCTGGAAGTACTTGTTCCGACATTTACCATAGTAGTATTTTTTTTTATTTACACCATCATCCCTACTGACTAAAAATTAAAATCCTTCTTTGAGTTGAAATCAATCCTCGCTCGTTTCAGAAACATGCAATGCGTGTCAATACGTATGTTCATGCCAGTTTATCTTAAACTTATGTTTTATTTATGCGTTTTTCGTCAGTCTCAATTACTTTCTACAACTTTATATGTTACATAATATCTTTGGCTTTCTAACTGTATATGATGAGTCAATATCACCACTCTTAGTTCCGGAAATGTTTTCAATGAGGAAAAAATATATATTTTATTTATTTATTTTTTTAAGGCACTCCACAAGGTGATGTTTGCCCAGTTACCTACAGATGACCAACCTATTCTAACCATGATGGGGGAGGGTCAAGTTTTTCATTTTGTGGGACCACCACTTAATGATAAAAGTCAACGTCCCAGGTTGGATTCGAACTGGCGCCGCCCGCAGATCTCAGAACGATAGACCTAGGCCTAACGCTAAAAGTCTGAGCTCAAATATTTTTCATCTTGGCTGTAAATGCCTTAAATATGTAATTTCAGTATCGTACAACTTTTTATACTTTTTAATTGTGCACTTCGCTGAAAACTTGGTTCCTTTACTGTATATTATCAAAGAAAACTTTTGAAAACAGTTATACAGTTAAATTACTTGATACTTGGATGAACACGACTAAAAAATATAAATACACTTCATAAACATTGAGAATAAAAAAGAATTATAAAAATCGGAAAATCTCTCTTCATTATTTCGGAGAATCGGTTCGGTTTACAATGTATATGCGTTGTATGATCGTCTCATTTAAAATTCTGGGGAATCTGAATTTATTTTTCTTGTCAGATGTTCCTCTATCCTTAGTATTTTTCTTTTATATTATATCAGTTGAAGAACACTTTATATTCACTGTACGACCCATGTTCTGCCGTTTAAGGAATCACTCTTCTAGTACCTCTTAAATTTAATTTAAGTTTAAGTTTAATTTAATTTATTTTTTGTTCAGAAAGGTCAATTCAACAAAAAAAAAATCGTTTGATTGAACGTCTGATAAATAAATCAACTGTTTAGAATAAGAAGAACTTCCCAGGGCGCCAAAAAACCCATGAGACCAAGGTTACACCTGGAGGTTACATCTGAAAAGGTTTTTTTTTTCTTTACTCAAATCTGAGCATTGAGAATTTTTATCAAATCCCGCTCAGTAATTTTGACTTTTTTTTTTTTTAATAATTTATTTAATGATATTTAAAACTGTATACATGATACATGACATGATAAAAACATGTGGAGAATCTACCGATTGATAGAACTCCAAAAACATTTCTAAAGGAGAAGATCTCGAGTGCATCTGCCTAGAACGATTATTAGGTAGTGAAGGAGAAGACCAGGCTAGAAACGAGTTGGTTTGGGGGGTTGGAAAGTTTATTATGGAAGGATTGGTATCTGGTTCTGGCCAAATCGGCAACATAGGGGACATTGAGGTCCTGATTTGGTTTGTGACAAAGTAAGGAGCATTAAGGATTTTACGAAGGATTTTGGACTGTAAGGATTGGATTCAAGAGGAATTAGATGGTTTAGTGGAGCCCCATAGCTCAATTCTGTTTGTCCAGATAGGCCTTATAATAGTCATGTATATCAGTCTTTTGTAATGGATTGGAAGTTTGGACCGATTGTCTAGTAAATGTTGTAAAAGTCGGAATCGACGAGCAGTTTTCTGTCTTTTCAGTCTTGTATGAGGATTCAATGTCAGTCGTTTGTCCAGATTTAGTCCTAAGTAACGGATCTGTCCAACAGGAATAAGTAGGGTATTATTAAAAGATAAGAATAGTGTTAGGATGGGTTGGGATGTCAGCTGTAAAGACTGTATAAAGGATAGGACCAAGGATACTACCCTGAGGTACGCCAACAGACTGAGGAAACACGGATGAATAAGCGCTGTTATGATTTACTTGAAAAAACCTGTCTGAGTGATAAGAACGGATAATGAGATAATATATAGGGGGTAGGAATTTACGGATCTTGTATAGCAGTCCTGGGTGCCAGACTCGATCAAAAGAATGTTAACTTAAAAAGAATAATACATTGTTTCAAACTATCGTGAAAAACCTTAAAATATTATGTATTACCGTCCAACAATTTATTTTGATTCTAACTAACGCTTGGAAAAATGGAATTGTTTGTCATGGGATAAATGGCTACTAAAATTATATAAATAGACATATAATATAATATGCTTATTGTAATATATTTATGACATTACAGGACTGAGTGGTTGAGAGAGATAGCCTAGTTGCAATCAGTAGGCTTACGTATTGATCCCAGAGAGCATTACCTCCTCTCCACCAGGTTCCACTTTCAGCTATCTCCACCGTCTCATTCCAATACATAATACTTTAATATATCGTATCTTGGAAATTTTACACATCATATTAGAGGTAGGAGTACCGAGCCTCTTTAAGTGAGCACTTGACCCTTCAGTAGATTAGGAAATCTGATAGTTATGCGTAGGCCTCATTATAATCTTGCATTACCTTATATTTGTGATTTTGAACATTTAGTTCCTTATCGCTTCGCTTATTCGTCTTTTCACATTTTGTTATTTAATTTTGAAGCGATAAAAACTAATCTTGTTGCTTTTATTTCTTTACAAGATATATAAATAAGTAAACGATACTTTGGAAACAAATTTGGGATCGAGTCAAAAAAATGACAATAAATATTTTCGTTTGTTTAATTTTCCACATTTGAAACTCAAACATAAAATTACATATATAACACACTTACAGACTAAACCGATTAAAATATCATTTACAGTGCTATGAGCGAATTGTCAATAATTATGAACGTACTTAACTTATGAATGAATTTAAAATCCTATTCATTTTTTGAACTGGGAATACATTAATGTGTATTAATAACATTAATACATTAATTAAAGTGATGTGTAAGATCTTTTTGAATTTATTAGGTAATAATCAGAAAAATGTTGGAAGACTCAAGTAATTTCTGACATACGGCGGAGGAAGGTTATATACAGGTTACCACCCTATTGTTTGGTCAGGACCCCCACAGAAAAACAGTCGAGTCCCAGGCCGGATTCGAACTGGCGCCCGTGCAGGCATAAGCTTGCTAAAGTAAGCTCCAACTTTAGCCTGTTCTACTAGGAGCTACCCAAAGTACTGCCATTAATTGCAAAGTTATAGGACAAAGTGCCTTAATGGAATTTAATGTATTTGAAGAAATACATTTGGTACTTCTTAACGTTAATAACTTACGTCTTCGGTCTTAGGTATGGTCTGCCCGAAGCGTATCACTAAAACAAAAACAATAGTTTTACAATTAGTAGGAATACCCTTAATTGATTCTTCATTGTGTTAACAACAGGAAGTAATTCTTCATTGCCCATGAGTAGGTCATTTATTGCTCTAAGAAAAGCAATGGAATATTCTAGGAACTACAAAATTTGACTTGACGAGGGTCAAGTAATTTTTTTCTAAATTTATATATTGATGTTTACAAATGTATTAAAATATACATGGGAGTTAGTAGCTCATTGGTAAGGCAATAGACTACTAACTCCAAGGATCCGGATTCGAACCCGGCTATGGCAGATAATTATTATCTGTTACCTGTAGCCGTTGAGTCAGCCCTGTGGGTTCAGGAGCTCTCCGAGGTCCACCCAACCTCATGTAGTGGGTAAAATTCTGACGGTCGAGCGTGATTCTGACGAAATCATCTCCTCGTACAACCGTTGGTCTTGTAACAATACTTCCATACAAACGCACCCCTGACCCTTCATAAGTTGTAGTTGTACAGATTTAATTTTAATTTAATGAAAATGTACACAACAAGTAAATTTGAATAACAATAGCATGATACAGACATGTGGAGAATAGAACTCCAATAATATTTATAGTGGAGATCTCGATGCCATCATCTTTTTATATGCATGGAAGGATGAAGATTCTATGAAGGAGAAACCAATTTAGAAACATGTGGGTTTGGGTGGTTTGTAGATATTTGGTTCTGGCCAAATCGGCAACTTATGGGACATTGAGGTCCTGATTGATGACTTCATTTGTGACAAAGTAAAAACTTTTACGAAAGATTTTGGATTGTAAGGATTGGATTCGGGAGGAATTCAATGGTTTAGTGGAGCCCCAAAGTTCAATTACGTAAATCCAGATAAGCCGTATTATAAGACTATAAATGAATTTTTTGGAATTAGTTGGAAGTTTAGACCGTCTAGTAAGTGTCGTAATAGTTGGAATAATTCTAGTAGGAAAGATTCTGAATCTAAGGTTTCGGGTAATCTACTAAGATAAGCTCTCTCTAATTGACTTACAGTCTTCTGTAATATTTCTTTAGAACTTAGACAATCCTCCGAGGTAAACTGTTCTGCAAAATGGGTACTTGATCCTTCAATGGGTTGAGAGAAAAATCTGGTGGTGAAGCAAATTTCTGGTCTCATTATATTCTTACGTGACTTTTATATACTTTTCTTTTTTAAAGATTATTTCCTTTTAGTTTCTCTAATTCGGCTATTCACCTGTGATTTTTAATTTCTAAGCAGTACAAATTTATCTTTTTTCTAATGTTTCTTTACAAGAGATTTCAGTTTGAATTTGCTACATTAGAACCTTGCCAAATAACTAAACAACCCTAAAGGATCCCAAGGCAGACCGCAATAGGAAATATTAATCAGACGACTTTCTCTTCCTCTTTTTCCTCTTTGTACTCGGCATAAAACAGAAGAGCCGATACAAGAGTAATAAAGAAGACAGGAATTATGTGAAGTGAAGACTTGTCCCCCGGTTTCTATTAAAGCGGTCTCAGTCGTGCATCAAATCGGTGAACCCACGCTCCTCTCCCGCCGCTGACACAACATAATGGAGTAAAAAGACATCAACTTAACAGATTCTTGTAGTCGCTCCCGGAGTTACCCGCAACATATTCCCCCTTCTCCTGTCAAACAACTCCCCATTTCCATATCCTGGCGATTTATAGCTGGCTGGCTGGGATTGTCGAGCCGGCACATGGATAAATTATGGATCGATAAATCCGAATACCTTGTTGACGTTTCGATTTAAAGTTAAAGGTGAAAGTGAGAATACTTTATAAATAATCTTATAGGAATTACGCTTGGGGAACAAAATTTGATACTACAAGAGGCAGTTATTTCACCCTAATTTTTGGTATCTTTAATGAACACTATGTGTAATTAATTACCAAAATTTATTAGTATGGCAAGTATAGGTAGGGGGAATAAAAAGATGCAAAAGAGCTGCATGCAGCTAACTAGGAAGAAGTAGCCCAAGATAGGCATGCGTGGTGAAGGCTGGTTCGGGCAGCCAAAGATCTACAAACTCTGTAAAGCCAACCGAAAAAAATTTTTTTTTTTTTTTTAATATTATTATTTTACCCTTCGTCTTGCCCCAGAGTATCTTTTAATAATACCCCACTTATTCCTGTTGAACAGATCCGTTACTTAGGACTAAATCTGGACAAACGACTGACATGGAATCCTCATACAAGACTGAAAAGACAGGAAACTGCTCGTCGATTCCGACTATTACAACATTTACTAGACAAACGGTCCAAACTTCCAATCCATTACAAAAGACTGATCTACATGACTATTATAAGGCCTATCTGGACATACGTATCCAAATCCTTCGTAAAATCCTTAATGCTCTTTACTTTGTCACAAACCAAATCATCCATCAGGACCTCAATGTCCCCTATTTTGTCGATTTGGCCAGAACCAGATACCAATCCTTCCAAACCAACTCGTTTCTAACCTGGCTTCTCCTTCACTACCTAATAATCCTCCTAGGCGTCTGAAAAGAAGATGGTCTCGAGATCTTCAACCAAACTATCCAGACCAAACTATCACGCAAGTTCTAGGGACTTCCGTCGTTGTAATATTCTTACTAGAGCGCTAAAGTTGAGGACGGCCTCAGCAATATTGGGACCAACATTTTGGGCGAGTTTGGGAACCGCTGAAATAGGGTATGGATACTCTAAAGGTGCTGTGTTAATTAATGGTCCTATATTTACTTATAAGCCAATGCAAAGATGGGTAGAGCTATAGGTTTAAAATAGCGAGTCCAGTCAATAATATTTCATGTTCATACTTAGTAAATAAATTTTCGTACTCAACGCATTATTTTGTGATGAAATGAAATATACATAGTTTCTATATTGTACTGTTTATTTATTAAAAATTCAAAAACTACAAAAAGTTCTTATTTATTTGACAAATAATGAACGTTTATGTATCTTAAACACATATATAAATATATTTTATTAGTTGAACCCGTTATCTTCAAACATTAAAAAAAAAATTAGAAACTTTGCGATAAATGTTCAAATTATATTTTTTTTAAATCTAAATAAGTATTAAAGATCTTCAGGACTGTTATTTATTTATGTTAAAATAAATAAAGTTGCGCAACTAATAACAAATTCTTGCACCACATTAACCCACCTTCATTCTCCTAGGTGCCGCAATATCTTAGAACAATAATTATCGGTGACTTTATCACCTGAGGAGGCACCTGATTGGACCTCTCCTTGACCAATGGCACTAGCCGACAGATAATCCGAGAGCGGGAGCCCGAGATAGGATCGTGCTACCGGGGATTTATTGCGGCTTCGCTATCTCATTATATAAATATAAAGTAGGGCGCAGGACAACCATATATCCCACCGCAGGACCTTATCGTCCTGCCAAGGCGTCTCCTGGAGGACCTCTTTAATTGGGAGTCCTACCAGCTCATCCCAACCCGCCGATTTATCGTCTCTGTTCTCTCGGAAGAGGTGCAACGACGATACGAGTATATTTTATTTTTAGTTCTTGTATCCAAGATTATTCACAAAGCATTTCAAGAATATTTTTAAATTTAATAATCCTTTGACTGGAAGAATCTTAAGGTGTTAACTTGATTTAGTGAATGACAACAATTTCTTCCTTATTACAATATAATAATTTATTTCATATTACACAGCAACGTTTCGGGAGATTTCCCCCATCTTCAGGCTGCTGATAACAAAAAACTTATATTTAACATATTTACCTTCATATATATATTTACCTTCAGAAAGGTAATTGTTCTCCTGCAATGTAGGACTATTGAAAAATTTTTACTCATTAATGACAATAATATTATAAGATATTAGCTAATAAGACTAATAGGAGAATAATTATATGTTAAATATAAGTTTTTTGTTATCTGCAGCCTGAAGATGGGGGAAATCTCCCGAAACGTTGCTGTGTAATATGAAATAAATTATTATATTGTATTAAAGAATATTTTTATTTAGTATAGAAAATGTTTAATAATTTTGAAATGGACTGCCAAAGTTCTGACTCACAATGGGCTTATAAAAACTAACTTGTTCAATCCGGATCTTAATTTAATAAATCACTTTTTACTATAAATGGTTTTACAAATATCCTCCATTAAAATCTCTAAACTTTGGATTTAATAATTAAGTCTAGTTTAAGATAGTATATTTTAAAATTCTATCGATTCCGTGTAAAATATATTGTACCACATCTTGTTAATTAACTTTAGCAGTTTATTTAAAATAGAACCCATATACATTTATAAAGACATTATATGTCTAGGTAATTAAATAAAAAAAAATTTGGTAGAAATTCAGAAACAAAGATTGAATTTCTGGGCTATGTACCATTTTAATGATTTTTTTTTATCATCTACCACTTACTTTCTGATATTTCGGTTTCCTTTCATCTCGCCTATCTTTATTTATATTCATTTTTGTAATGAAAACCCTATATAAAAGCCTACACAATTCACCATACAATGTAACACCTTTGTTTACCATTTGTACAAGTCTAGGATTTGCGCCAAACGTGTAAATCCAGCGTAACAACATAGCCAAAATCATGGGATCATCCTTGCAAGCATTAAGGCTAGGAAAGGCTAGTCTAAAAATTTTATAGGATACAAAATATTATTTTTAATAATATTAACTACAATAATATTTAATAATACATAATTATTGTTAATTCGAACCATGCTAAGGCAAAATAATTTGAAGCGATTAAATTCCAATTACCTAGAGTTGGCAGTGTATGTACGTGTGTGTGTGTGTGTGTGTGTGTGTGTGTGTGTCTGTGTAATTTATAAATAAATATTTTGGAATCATTGAATATTAGTGTGCACAGATTTTCCTGAAAACATTTTGTTATTTGTACACAGACTGGGGACTTGAATGGACTGGTCTTGACACGAGACAAATGGAGTCACGCAGGAGGGATCCTTCAACGATTCTTATGCCTGGCCTCGTTAAATGGGAAAACATTTGATTTAAAATTAACAATATATAAAGACAGAATCATTATATATATATGGGGTAGCTCATTGGTAAGGCACTGTGCTACTAACGCCAAGGGCCCGGGCTTGAATCCAGCTGTGGTTGATAATTATTTATTCAGTCAGTATAGCCTTGAATAAACCCTGAGGATTCGGGAACTCCCCTCAATCCCACCCAGCCTCTATAAACTGGGTACCCTTATTTGGATAATACCACCAAATAAACTCTTTTCACAACCGTTGGACCCCCTGACCCTTAATGGTCCAGATTTATTTTTATTTTATATGTGTATACATATATATTTGTATTTATAATCCCTACTCTCAAGTTACTTTTGACGATTAATGAAATCCTAAGCCTTTCTCCACTCAATATAAAGCTACAACTTTGTATTCTAACCTTTTCACTAATATATACTGTAGAAAAGTTTGCAAAGTATAAATTAATAATCGTTTAAATCACAGATATAAATTAAATCAAAATCATCGGTAGAGCTATTTGTATATCATTATTTTCAGAACCAGATAAACTAAGTCCATTATTTGCTGTAATTCAGGCATTATTATTGTTAACTCTATCTAAAAAAAAAATTATTTGTATAAATATCTACATTTATATTCATATAATTTTTACTTTGTTATTGATCAATACTCAAGAATAGTGAACACCAATCAGGTAGGAAAACAGAAAGGAAGCAATTTTATTTTAAGTTCCAAATGTCCTTAACACTTTCTATAGTCAGATTCATTATGGTCCCACATCAAGTATATTTGTTGAATGATCAATAGAAGTTAAATAAAATCAACTAAATAACAAACATTCACACATCTTTTTTTTTTTTCATTTATATTTCTAGGAATTCCTCTCGTCTTCAATCCTTACAATCCAAAATCCTTCGTAAAATCCTCAATGCTCCTTACTTTGTCACAAATAAAATCATACATAAAGACCTTAATGTTCCCTATGTAACCAATCTAGCCCGAACCAGATATCACTCCTTCCATTATAAACTCTCTAACCACTCAAACCCCCTAGTTTCTAATCTTGCAGCCTCTTCCATTCCTGACAATCCTCCGAGGCGCCTGAAAAGAAGATGGCCACGAGACCAGCTAATGTAAAATGTCATTAGAGTGCTACCAATGGATAGTTTCTCTACACGCCTGTAACACTCCAATTTAACTTAGATCAGATTTACTAAATGTATTATAATGTACAGTTGTAAATAACAATAAATAAATATCCAAAAAAAAAAAATTCTAGGAGAATATTTATATTATTTTTGTTTTGTACTATATTAATTTTTCTTACGATATAATTTAAAGTTTACTTTGCTTATAAATTCATTTCTTAATTCTCTTATAGTCTACCTAGTATTCATACTTCATCCTGCTCATTTCTTCATTTTATAGATCTATATTCAACTCACACTAAACTACCGAGATCAAACAATGCATTACTGCATATTAATGTTATTAGAAATGTTTATACCATTGTGAGAACTTTCAGTGTATTATTAAATGTTTTCTCTTATATGATAAATAATGCCAAGTATGAATCTGCTTGAAGTCTGTTTTAATGCTTTTCCTACTCATTCACAAATATCTTAACATCCCATTCGTTGCCGATGTGACCCAAAACAAATATGCGTCTTTTCATTCCAAACTCCTTAACTCCCTAACCCATTAATTCTTAATCTTTCATCCTTAACAATCCCTGATAACCCTCCGAGGCGTCTGAAAAGAAGATGGCCACGGGACCTTCTAATTTAAATTATTGTTTGAAGTACCACCAATGGGTGGTTCCTTCCCAAGATTTTCAAGTCTATATGAAACATACAACATATTTACCTATTGTATTATTTTGTACAGTTGTAAATTACATTAAATAAACAAAAAAAAATGCTTTTCCTAAAAATAAATATCCTCAGTATGAATCTCTTTGTTACACCAATACGTAACGATAACCAGTGAGATACTGATAGAGGATATATAGCCTAGATACTAGATACCAGGTATAGACAAGATAGAGACAGAGCAATACACAAATACAAGAGAGGAAGGCGGTAGAGATTATAGAGGTCGATAGGTGGCATATTGATCCGCGCATGCGCTCAGGCCCTTGTATTTATATGTTTGGCCCGTCTCGAATCTCGGCCCGAGGTTCTGTCTTACAGCTGTACTATCATAATATTCTACTATAATATGAATGAATGAAATGTGTTTGTTTAAAAAAAACAAAGAGATACAAAAAATGAATTTATATAATTAAGAACACATAGACAAATAAGTTTTTGTTTATTTGCTGACCGCACACCCCGACCATTTTCTTCTCATAATTAATCCCTAAAAATTAATTAATCCCACATAACCACCCTTGAAGAATGGTGCCGAAACTGGAGGATTAAAATAAATTCCAATAAATCCCACCAAATCACATTTACCCTTCGTAGTAAACCTTCGTCTTGCCCCACAGTATATTTTAATAATACGCCACTTATTCCTGTTGAGCAGATTAGCAGTCCGTTGCTTAGGACTAAATCTGGACAAACGGCTGACATGGAATCCTCATACAAGACTGAAAAGACAAGAAACTGCTCGTCGATTCTGACAATTACAACATTTACAAGACAAATGGTCCAAACTTCCAATCCATTACAAGAGACTGATCTACATGACTATTATAAGGCCTATCTGGACATACGGAATTGAGCTATGGGGCTCCACTAAACTATCTAATTCCTCTCGAATCCAATCCTTACAGTCCAAAATCCTTAATGCTCCTTACTTTGTCACAAATCAAATCATCCATCAGGACCTGAATGTCCCCTTTGTTGCCGATTTGGCCAGAATCAGATACCAATCCTTCCATAATAAACTTCCCAACCACCCAAACCAACTCGTTTCTAACCTGGCTTCTCCTTCCTTACCTAATAATCCTCCTAGGCGTCTGAAAAGAAGATGCCCTCGAGATCTTCTCCTTTAGAAGTGTTTTTGGAGTTCTATCAATGGGTAGATTCTCCACATGATTGTATCATGTCATAATATAACTTACAGGAAATTTACTTGATGTGTATATATGTATACAGTTGTAAAAAACAATAAATAAATTATTAAAAAAAAAAATTAATTATTATTAATATTTCATCATATTGGAGTTGAAATAGCTTCTTTTGAAATGCAATTTCTACTAAACTTGGTCAATAGAATATATGGAAATCAAAATTTATACGTCCTGCTTCTATAAATGAGAGCATACAAAGAGAAAAATGAACTTTGCTTTTAAATAAGATGCTAATTACTAATGAAAATTAACAAAAGACGAAACTATCTTAAAGTTTTTGAAGAATATGCGTGTTAATAAATTTTACGTTCCCTGTTACATCACATTTGGCTCGACATAAATGTGCGAACATAAGCCGAAGCCGAATAGGTAGTATTATTTTTTAAACCATAAAACCATTGTTAGTTTTCAAGTTAAGTTATAATGAAGTACTTACTGCAATTAGAAAACTTTGAAAAAATATTAATTAAATGAAATAAAGAGTGTTTGTATTTAACTGGTGTAAAGATCTCATTTTTGTGGGTAAGAAAAGTTTTAAAACCGAAACAATTAGGGGTAATTATCTACTAGTATATTAAATACAATAAAAATACTAATAAAATTTTGTTCTTTCTTTATGCGTAGCTATCTATTGATAATTTATGTTAATTTCCTTAATTAACCGGATAGCAGTGCGGATTACTAAAGAGGAGAGGTATTAAGAAGTGAAACAAGCAGAACTATGTATTGGATGATTGGTAAATTATTTTGCTTTGGGCGAAAAGGAGGAAAACAAATGTATTTGATTATTTCATTGAAGACAATGAGCACAATCTGCCACAAATTAATGTCATTAAGTATTATTGTTTAAATTCTAATTCATACAATACATACAGAAGTAGAAGAAAAAAAATTTAAATAATAACAATACTACTAAATTTAAAGAAAAAAATGCATTTAAAGTAATAACAATAAACTTATATAAAAATAAAAGAAAATATTATCATGAATGTTTTTAATAAAAATATAAATCCATATAAAGTATAACAAAATAAAAATGATCAAATAAAACATAAATAATTTACGAACAAGACTGAGAAAATTAAATTTAAGTAAAATATTAAATAAATAAACATTCAGACCTTGTTCCTTACGGAAATCTTGTTTAGTTTTCGTTTGATTATTTTGAGTTTTTTTGATGGAATATATAATAAAAATATTAAACCATTGAAGGATTGATATTTTTTTCACGAACTGACCATTAAGGACAATTCGAATATCATTTTCGATTCATTCTCACACCTTCCGCCTTCCTACTCCATTACCCTTTCATTCTCTTGGACTGTTCCTCCCACTCTTCCTCAGTCTTCCTGAGATTCTTCAGTTTCTTCCTGGTCTCTCCTTCTTTCCCACAACCTCTTTTAGTTTATTCCCATAATGCTCTCTTTCTGAGCAGTCTTCATCTGTTATTTTTAGTCTACCCAGTTCCTCTTTCACTTGTTTTACATATTCCCCTATATTAGATTTTTTTTTTATTATTCATTTATTTAAATTTAAAAGTATATTTAAAAACTATACGATTAGTAAATGTAATGTGAGTTGAATTACAATATTATAATATAGTAATAGTATGGTTATCCCTGTTTTAATCGTTTAGCTTAAATATATTTTTAGCACTATCAAGACATAAGAGAAAATTATTATTTTTATTTTTTCTTACTCCTTCATATGGTCATATCTGACATAAAAGGGAAGAGGAAGGTTATCTTGTTTATAACTAACGTATTCTAACCAGAGTGGAAGGGCCGGCATTTTCATTCCGTAGAACTACAACCAAACCAAATTCAATCCACCCAGACCAGAATCGAACCGCGCCAATGCAGACATGAAGTTACTATGGTGACCGTTAAAATCCCAGTACAAACATCAACAACATTCCAGCGGAGCACCTGCTGCTGACTCCACCTTCCATGTACTCCTCAAAGTCTCCCCTCAAAGTATTCCCGAGGACATTCCTCTCCTGTTATTAATATAAAAATGTTCCTGCCTCCCCCCCCCCATAGGTAGTAGCGGCAGTTGATTTAATTACGGCTGTTGCTATCAGAGGCAGAGATCTGATCGGCAGCTGCCGCTTCCTGCTTAACGCTTCGCTTGCTCGCTCGCTTTCCATATAGGCCGTCGAAATAGCTCCCTGCTTATTATTACCCCGCCACATGTCAGCGGTGCATTATCTACATTTTTTTCTTTTTTGTCCCAATTCTTCGTGGGAAACCTGCGTCCTGTCACCAACAGGCGTGTTTTTCCACCAAAAAAAAAAGTCTTGCAACCACACACTGTGTATCCTATGAACGCAGTCGGGATTTTTACTTCTGTACCGGTATTACGTTTCAATTAAAACGGGTTTTCTTCAACTTATATCATGAACATATTCATATATTAAACACATTCATGCAGACGACGTTTTTTAAGATAAATGATTATTAAATAATTTCCTTAATCATGATTGAATAAATAATTTGTATGCTATTTTTTACTTCCGCTTACGTATATATAAATTACATAGTAAGGGAGATTATTGCTATCGGGAGAATTTCTAATTCCAGTTTTCAAATGAAATACATGCTTTGAGGTCCCCCTGAATCCAAAAACCTTACAAAATGGTCTATGTGTGTGAAAACCTAGCTCAAAATCGAAAATTCCTACGAAACTGAAATCAAATATTTAAGGCGAGTGATGCCACTTTATAGAATCGATTTTTCGTATTACTTCGATTTTCTTCCAAATGACCAACGATTTTCATTAATCTCAGTGCATCATTGAGCAATTAAATGCCCTTTAATATCAAATAGGTTTTATCCTCATCAAAATAGACTGACAGAGCTTAAATACCGAATTTTCAAAATATTTTCCGATATTTATCTTATCTTTTCATGTATAAAAGGTAATAATTGAGCACCATTCAATAGCTTAAAATATCCGAGACTGAATAACAATAATTCAGTCATTGCCTCAAACCGCCATTATTGACGATGAGACACTGAAGATAATGTCCTCGAGCAATTAGCCCATACAATATTCACAAAATGAATCCATAATACAACGTGTAATTCCTTCTTCGGCACTTAACTTCCGAATACGAGACCTTACAAACTTCTTCTTGGTTTAAATAATATAATTCAACGCAACCACCCACAAACTCCATTTATATTTAATGGGACCGGTTAAGTCACAAAAAATAATTGCTCTCTTCAAGTTCTTCGGAGATTGCAGATTCGACTTTCAAAAGAAGTTAGGTTACTGTGCAATTCATACTTAACCTTATATGCAAGAATATAAAAAAGTTTTAGACATGAAGTTCGCAAATCGTCGACTAGTTTACATTAATTTTTAAATTGTCCATAATTAACTAAATAAAACCCTAAACATAAATCTAACTTTTATATTTAAAATAAAATCTGTACCACTACAACCCAGGGGTACTAAGTAAAAGGGCAGTACTTAGTAAGGAAGTATTGTTACTAGACCAACGGGTGTGCAAGGAGGTGATTTGGTCAGAATTAGGCTCGACCATATCATACTATACCATATATATTTAACAGTAATCTATTCTATATATAGATACTATAGTAGAACTGTTAAAAAAAAAAATCTAAATTATAATATATTTTTATTTTAAACAATTTGGTGCTATGGATTTTTTCTCAATTATTATGATTGGGCGCCAGATTTATACCTGATTAAGGGTACCCACTTAATAAGGCTGAGTGGTCACCATAGGGTTCCCTAACCCACAGGATATATATCCGCTAAGCCTGGATTACACGGTCTTCGTATTTCTTTATCTGGCTTTTATTTATGTACAATTTTTTTTTTCCAACTAAAATGACATGAAATCATACTGCATCGTGTAATTTTACATATATTATATAATAGTTATAAATTTTAATTTACTGAAAATAAATTAATGATCAACTTCGATTTTTAGTCTATCACTTTTTGACATCAAATCTAACAAGATTGTACATTTTATTTATATAGTTTCTGCCAAACAAGGATTATCCGGAAAATTAAATTATACTACATAACGTAATTAGATAATTTAAGTTTCAATCGAAAACAAAGTATTTTTCTTATTTCAAATACATTTGTGTCGTCATCGGGCCTTGTCTTACAACCGATTTAATTATACAAGAAACATATAGACGAATCGTATTAAAAGTATGTGAAATGATTAAAAATGACCGTCCTGTTAGACTGTCACGCGGAAGTATGGCCGCCGGTGACCTGTGATTTGTCAGGGACGAGGGGAGAAAAAATGAGGGGTTGTTAAGGGGTGAATTCACCCCCAAGATGGCTTCTGCTATTAGGCGTGATGGAGGCCCCATCTTCCACCCTCCTTGGGTTGGAACAATTAATACAATATTGACTGGGAGCTGAGCGCATGCTCCTCAGCCCCAGGGGGGTCACGATATCTCGATATCCATTATCTTCGATAAAGATATCGCCTATAGCTTCCTCCTTACTCACCTATAACACACCTCTCCAACGAGATATTAATTTTTGCTTTCCTAGCCGCTAATTTTTAGATTAATGGGGTTCCGTGTCTCGAAAGCCAACCAGCCACGCTTGACCGTCACGATAGGCGATGTGTATACTGCCTCTTCCTAAACTAAAGCTAATATTAGTTTTTGAAACAATCATGGTTAAAAATGTTTGAATTTGGAGTAGAACAAAGTTAATTTAACAATAAAAAAATTAATTTATATACACTAAATATACACGTTACCGCTCCAGAAGAATAATGACGTAACTGAATATTTTTGTAAAAACTGACTATATTGTCTTGGGGGGCTCAAAAATGCATTGATTGTACAACGATGTAATTGTATTTACAAAATTCGCCATGGGAAGGAAGATCCACCAGAGGTGGAGTAATGACACATTTCGTCGGTTTGGAAGAAGATTGTCACAAGTCAAAATAATTCATTTATATGTTTTTACAATGACTGCAATTTACCTATATTTTTATGTGGAAGAGAGTTACAAGTTATTCTAGAAGTTATTCTTTCACCTGCTCAACATAAAAATGCATTATTTTGAGTTGTGACAGTCTTCTTCCAAACCGACGATATGTCAATTTTTTTTTTTAAAAAGGAAAGTTTGCATTACTTTCTCTGGAACGACATCGAATCAAAAGATGTTTATGACTAGATGGGAACTTGTTTTCAGCGCTACAATGGCTTAAGTGTTCTATGTATAATTTTACGTCGATAAATATTAATTCAATTTTACATAACTACTTTTCCCAGTTAAATAGATGTTATTTTATCAACATTTTCAACAAAAACATAACCTAACTTTTTCAGATACTCGCATGTTTTTTTTTAATGATAACCTTCCAAAAGTGGATAGATGGACTTCAGATAAAACAAAAAAAAAACAGGTATATGCAATTAAGACTCCAACATCTAATTTTTAATTTAACAATTAACAGTAATTTATTTAAAATAATGACTTTAAAAAAATATATATTTTTGTATATTTTTTTTAATATGCATTAGAATTCTCACCTCGTAAAAAAAACATTGTTAATGATATATTTTGATGGATTATCATTGACTGAATGTTAAAATGTGAATCTATTAAACAGCTGGTATTAATAATTTTCTGCTTGGTTGTTTTTACCGAATATTTTTGGGTTTCAACTAAAAAATGCCAAATTTCTTACATTCTATACTAAGGAAGTAAAAAATAATGATAATAAAATTCACGATTTTTTTTTATAAAAATAATATTTTTTTTGTATAACATTTTTTTTTAATAATCACCATGTAATGTTTTATGTTTACATGAGATCACTATATAATATTTTATTTTACATATAAGGTGAAATAATAATAGAAATGAAAAAAATAAAGTAGAAAAAATAATACAATCTGAACTACAGAATACATGTAAATTACAGTTATACAATTTGAGCTAAACTATTAGTATAATTAAATGAACAGTGCTATAATTTGTAAAATTGGGGTTCGAAGGCTGTTAGGAAGACATGGGGTACCCCCTTAATAAAAATAAAGTATTAAACTTTTGTATAGTAATATGAAAAACTCCAGACGTAGTATTTTATATGATTAGAAAAAAAATTTCAACTATGAATAATAGAGTTTTACACCAATCCAAAAGTTCTATTTTTTGTTTATTTTTTTAAATAAAACCAAAATATTATTATATACGTTCCGTTTTTCACATCTTCGAAAATCTTCAATCTTAGTCTGAAAATAGTTCGGTTATTTGGCAGAAAGAGCAATACTAAATAAAAGTTTTGTATATTATTTAATAATAAATCACCGTTTGCTTATAAACCGTGAAAAGTATAGACAGAAAGTTTTAGGTCTTGGGGGAAGGAGAATAATGGTGGAGAAGAGGGTAAACTACGAGGAAAAGTGAAGCCAAAAAGGCTGAACGTATGATGAACACCAGGGGCGTGGCAGAAGAATGGAGCCAATCACTAACTACCTTCTATTTCAGTTTAGATTAAAATAGTGAACATTCTTAGTTATCTTTAGCGAAAGCCTGAGCTGAAGTGGTTTGGACAAGCCCCAACCCAGTAGCTTGACTTTAGTAGGGTATACCACCTATCCTCCAATCTTTATACCTTATATTTTATGTTATATTTATATTTGTTTAACTGTAATTTGTAATCTATAAATGTCTTTGGGATATAGTCCATCTTTCACGTCGTTTTCCAATTTTAGGCGCATTTTAAATATAACTCAATTTAACTATTCTAAATCATCTCTCCCCGTTTTAAGCAAATATTTCAAAAGTGATATGGGAACGTCGCTTCCTGGGGGTTTTAGTGGGCGGACAGGCGGATGAGGTGGTTTCATGCTGTTTTCCAATTTTAGGTGATTTTTAAAATTAGAATGGCAGTTCATTACGTAAAATTTCACAGTACACCATAAGAAATCAATTATTCCTCTTATATTCATCATATCTAAATTTATGGAACATTATATTGGTAATATAATATAACATCAATTTTAAAAATTATATGTATAATGTAATATATAATATTTTTTCAACAGGCCCTGAACGGATTTCTCCTCATCCTTACCTGTGAGGGTGAGGTTTTCTTCGCAACCCATACCATCGAAAACTACCTAGGGTTCCACCAGGTAAGAATATCACTATTTTATTTTATGTATTACATAATGTTACTATAATTCTATAATAAATACCTACATCATAAACTTGAGGAATTGTATTGCAAAAAAAGTCAAGTCTATTTTAAAACTTCAACTTTTTTAGTTACTAAGTATCTATTACTAGCAATTAATTAACATTTTGTGAATTTATTTTATCATAAAAACTACAAATCCTACAAAAATAAACATTAAAAACTACTTTATAGTAAATTTAACTATGTTTACTTTAAGTGCTGGCAGACATCCGTACATCTGAAATGAAGTTTTTGATAAATCCAACTTATATTCCGACTAACTATAAATCAATTTATTTTAGCAAATATCATGAAAAACAATTGCTCATATGAAGATAAACTTCATAAACTACTTTATATTCCATTAAACTAGCTTTGATTTGAGTGTTAATAAACATCAGTACATCGAATGGGTTTTGAGATATGGATTTCTTAAAATAAATTTTTATGAAATGTTACTTTTTAAAAAGCTATATCTCCAGAACTATTGAACGTAAATAGTTCTATTAGGATTCATATTTTAGCAAATTTACTCTACTTTAAATGATGTTCTCTTAGGTTTTCTAATGTTGTTGGCAGTTTTAAAGATATAGAGCTCCGAATGAAAAATTAAATCTTTTAAACATTTTCAAACAGCTATCATTTTTTATTCCACTTACCTATACTTGGCAGACTCAATTTTGACTAGTAATTATACATAGTTTTCATTAAATTGGGGTGAAAAACTGCCTTTTTTCTCCTCTTGGGCTGTGGTACTACCTAGGTGTACACATGTCTCCACTGGCATATGCTTGCGGTACCCAGGCGCTATCCAAACAAAAGCACTTCGAGAAGTTACAATTGAGGAAATAGCATCGGTAATGAGATATCAAGCTGCTGACAGAGAATGCTTCGTAATAAATCCAATGTAAGAGGATGACACCCCGACACCTGTACCTGAGCTAAGCGGCCAGGCGTCGCGATATCGGGCACGAGAGCAGATCTCAGGCGACTTGACGTGACTAGCTGGCGTGTAACTTGTTGCAGTTTCGTGACAGCGGCAAGTTGTTGCATCCCTCCTCCTCACATCCTCAAGGTCTTCCCTCTTCTCGACCCACTGCCCAAACCTCCGGGTCACACAAGTCACCGAGTGCGATTGGGGTTCGCTCGTGTTCGGTAGCGAGAACGTCGACTTCTCTCTTGATCGACAAGCTTCATAATATCATTGTAAGTTGTTGAGGTAACCAGTCTTGAAAATAATTGTTTATTTTTTAGGCTTCCAGAAAAAAACTAAAGATTATCAAGTAAACCTTCTTGTGATTTTGTATTAGAGGTCTGTGAGCTGGAACTGCAAATTTATAATGCATTATATTCAGGGATAGAGTAAGTAGTAAACAAACTGAGATGACACGAATAGCACAGAGGTTTTATAAATCTGGACCCGAGGGCAAAGTACAAATCTATACTTTGCCAATTCGAAAGTTAAGGCAATGACGACCCATAAGTGGTTTATGCCTTTAAATAATTAAATTTTAATGAGGTGTAGATAGTTTACCGTAGATTAATGATTGGAGAAGTTTGTCGGGGGGTGCGGTCAGCAAAGAACAACATAAATAAACAAAATCAATAAAATAAATAAATATGGTTTTGTTTATTTATGTTGTTCTTTGCTGACAGCACCCCCCGACAAACTTCTCCATTAATTAAATTTTAAAAAATTTAAGTTTAAACAAATATGTTTTTAAAAAATTTAAGAACTAATAATTATTCTTTTTTATAAAAGGAACAGATATTTTTAACTCGTAAGGCAAAAATTTTCAACCAACCTAGTTTTCCCCTGACATAAACAACTCTTTAGTTCACAAACTTAGCAAAAATAGTCATCATGCCCACCTCCTCTCATAAACCTCACAAGAATAAATAATAAATGCTCATGAAATAATTGTTAATAAAAACTTTTTAGGAGAGGGTTGATTTTTATATTCAGGATACATAAATTTCGGGTCATGAAAGGAAATAACATTAATAGTAATAGTAAAAAAATACTTCCCGAAAAACACTTTTTTTTTTTTTTGTTAGCAAACAAAAGGATACCAGTAATCGATATCCTCTCACCACCTTTTATAAATCAAAATTTCCCATAAAGTAATATATCTTAAGGGATTAATTGAATACGGTCCAATAGCAGCGAGGATCCCTTCATGATATACTCAATGGAGAAAAAACGAAATGAATTGAGGGACTGAAAGGAAAATAAAAAGTGAGGAGAAGAAATAATAAAAGAGGTGGAAGAACGGAATCTCCTGACGGGTGCACAAGACAAATAGAGGGAGCTTCTAATGGGGATATAATTTAGTGCGCCGTGGCCATGTGAATGTGTATATTTGTTTGTTCACGGTTCTCCTACCGCCATAAATCTGCTACAATCAGAGCGGGGACCGCCAAAACTTCCCGCCTCACCGCTGCCTCCTATATCTCAGATTTTTTATAATATTTATTTCAGAGGCATCCTTAGACGGGTCAACGGACGAGGTATCGACTCCTACCTGGCGCCTTGGCCGACTAATCGATTATACCCCGACCTTGTGCCTCCTAGATATCCCTTATCTCGAGGGTTGGCTGTCCGAGGAAGGTGGAATAAAGTATGTGCGATAAATATTTTTCTACTGCAAGCAAACAGCTTTAATCTACGGATAAAGTCGTTAAGAATCATAGGATTAAATAGTGCCAAGGTAAAAAAATGCCTTGAGGTGTCAGACGTTGCACAGTAAGCTGTCTATAGAATATAGCACAGTAATTCAATGTATAACCTATATCAATAAATCAATATATAAAACAATATCCAACCACCACATTAATTTAAATTTAGAATTTGCAAAAAAATATGTATGCATATTTAAATACAAATTATCCCCTAGAAATTTTTTTTAAAACATTTATTTATTGATATTTACAACTGTACATAAATACATCAAGTAAATTTAGAGAAACTACCCAATGATAGCACTCTAAAAACATTTTTACAATATAAGGTTTTGAGGCCATCTTATTTTCAGACGCCTCGGAGGGTTGTCCGGAATAAAAGAGGAAGCAATATTAGAAGCTAATGGGTTTGAGTGGTTAGGGAGTTTGTAATGGAAGGATTGATATCTGGTTCGGGCTAGATCGGTTACAAATGGAACATTAAGGTCTTTGTGGATGATTTTATTTGTGACAAAGTAGGGAGCATTTAGGATTTTACTAAGGATTTTGGATAGTAAGGATTGGATATGAGAGGAATTCGAAGGTTTAGTGGAGCCCCAAAGCTCAACGCCCAGATTGGCCTTATAATTGTCATGTAAATCAGTCTTTTGTAATGAATTGGAAGTTTGGACCGTTTGTCTAGTAAGTGCTGTAATAAATATCCCCTAGAAATAAATTGATATTCTATAAAAGCAGTACTAAGAACAACCCTATCATTGCCTTTTCCATATGGAACTTTACTAATGCAACCAACTTTTAAAAAAACTATCCATCAGGAGTCAATATAAATGAATTAAATTATTTTTGTTATTTAAAGAATACTTTAATTTAGTTAGAAATATTTTGTATTTAAGAATTGTTTTTCTGAGGTCGAATTTAATTTCAGATTTTTCAGAGAATTTTTTATGAAACGTTGCTTTTTAAA
The DNA here is from genome assembly GCF_000696795.3 of Halyomorpha halys. Lineage (NCBI taxonomy): Eukaryota > Metazoa > Arthropoda > Insecta > Hemiptera > Pentatomidae > Halyomorpha > Halyomorpha halys. The sequence goes on along the minus strand of NW_027116131.1, from coordinate 20,031 downwards.
GAGCTATATCTTAGGAACTATTGCACTTAAATAGCTCTATTAGGGCTCATATTTTAGCAAATTTACTCATACTTTAAATATTGCCCTATCAGGTTTTCTAGTGTTGGTAGTTTTAAAGATATAGAGCTCCGAATGAAAAATTAATCTTTTTAACGTTTTGAAACAGTCGCCATTTCTTATCCCTTCTACCTTATACTTGGCAGACTCTTCGATTTTGACTAGTAATCATACATAGTTTTCATTAAAGTAAACAAAAATTGGGGTGAAATAACTCTCTTATTTCTCCTCTTGGGCTGTTTTACTAAATTGCCTTGGTGTAATATACAACCTCTATTCGGTCAGTCTTTTTTTCTTACTCATGATATGAGCTGTACTATCTCTGATCTGATGTGATCTTATCTTTCCGTGTTCCTGATGATTTTGAAACTTTGACTGCTTCCTCCTATAGTTGTATTTGGTAGCTATTGGGTTGTTTTAAAAATTGAAAATACAAATATACTACGCTATAAAACCTATTTTAACATAATAAGGACTATAAAAAAAGAAAATAAAAAAACCATGTCAGAAAATATAGGACAAGAGTTCCCTAAGAAGGCTTAAAAGATGCTAGAACTCCAGTCCAATGCTAGAGAAGTGGTCCTTTCGCCACTAAGAATCAAGAGCTCCGAATGAAAAATTAATTTTTTTAACGTTTGGAAACAGTCGCCATTGCTTATCCCTTATACCTATACTTGGCAGACTCATCAATTTTGACTAGTAATTATACATAGTTTTCATTAAAGTAAACCAAAATTAGGGTGAGATAACTGCCTTTTTTTATCCTCTTGGGCTCTTGTACTAAAAAATTTTATTATTTTTTTTTAAATTTGAGTTTTTTTTCGAAAAAAGTAATTTTTTTTTACGCCAGTTCGGATCAGTGATGTGTTCGGAGTACTAATGTTCGGGTTAGCGAGATTACAATGTATATTTTGAACAATCGGGATCGTAATACAGATACTCAAAAGACACAGAGCCAACGGCGATTCCCAAAGAACACCGTAGCAGCGTGACGTGGCAGGCTGTGAATGGAGAAGACGGTGACACGCCAGGTGACGTGCCGGGAGTGAATGAACAGCGCACGCAGACCCCGATAGCGCCACACACGCACGCCGCGTTCATCAATGGGTTCGTCTTCCGCGAATTTCCACGATACTTGGTCGAGGGGGGGGGGGGTTGTAGTGAGTGCTGACCCTCTGCTCTCTCCTCATAAGCTGATAAATAATTTAACAGTCTTGACTGAGTGTGTGACACCTGCTTCAGCTGAGAGGATTAACTCAAACAATTTATATTTTTTTTATTTTTCATTAATTTCCATCCTATTTTAAATTTATAGGAAAGTATATGCTTTTCATCGTACGCGTATAATTATTGGAAAATTATTTCCAACAACATTATGAAACAAAACAATTATTGCCTGATAAACTGTATCAAAAACGTGGAAAAGGGTCCCAACAAAACAGCACTAGTGCAGCATGCAACCAAAAACCAGCATACATTCGATTTTGAAAATAATATGATTTTACATAAAGAAAATAATACATTCAAAAGAAAAATACTCTTGCCAATTTACCTGTCAGAAAAAAATAATTAAACAGTAAATTTTAAAACAAAAAAAGCTGAACCAACACTATGCAGGGATTTTAAGTAAAATTAATTTATGAAAATTATGGGATAATGTTGATAATTATAATTAACCATGATATGACTTGTAATAAATAAAAGAAACAGGAAATTTAACCCAAATATAGTTGAAATAAATAAATTAAATGCCAGACCTGAGTGTGGGGAAGGTTACAAATATTGTGGTAAATTATAATAGTGAAAATCAACTGTAATTAAAAGTTTTAATTTTTAATTTAATATGAAGAATTGACAAAATAGATAATTACACATAATCCAAGGATTGGTTATTAATAAAATTATATGATTCCCTAATGTTTTAATATAACATAGGGTAACTGTGGACTGAAATAAATGACCTGGGCAAAATAGCCTATATAAAGTTTTTAAAAATTTAAGTGCTTCTAAAATCGTATTTAAGGAAGGATAACTTATTAATAATATTAATATTTCTTTAAAATTGTTAAAAAGGTATAATAAAAGCTGTTTGTGATAGATTGTCCTTGAGGATGGCCGAATTGGCCGAAACGTCGGAATTATAAAAAAATATTAATTGGTTTGAGACTAAAATTGGATAACATTGCTGACAACACAACACTCACCAACAGAAAACTAAAAACTGTTTACAATGTTTTCAGCTATTGTAAATCAAACGGTCTTCATTCACTATAAAATAATAGTTTATTTTAAAAAGTATCTGAAATCTGAATAATACAATGCGATTTTCATAAGGCAGTATTTTTGTAGGCCTACAAAGGTCATAATCGATATATCATTCGATATTAGGCAGTTCTATTAAAATATGGCGCCCTGTTATTTGGCCAACATTGGCAACTATCTAGGCTACTTATCTGTGTAAATTCGCCCTTGGAAGGGTCGATGGGCTTATCTTCTTCCATAATAGCCCTTGCGAAACCCCAGTAATTTAGTTTTATATTTCAATTTCGGCTTATCTAGAAATATACTTGTAATATTATTCAAATGATAAGCCACTCACCTCGCTAATTTAAAATATTAAAACACATGGAAACAGGAAATTCAACACAACAATAATTTTCTTATGATTATCTTTAACGATTTTTTTTGACCAAATTTGTCCAAAACATTTTAGATTGAATATTAAATGTCAATTTTGATAAACTTATAGACCTTCTTAATAAAACGCAAATGTAGAGAACGTATAGTAAACTAGGACATTCTAACGAATCGTTAAAGTTCAAATATTGAAATTTTTCTATACACTATATAAATCGTAGACAATTTCTGATAATACCTAGCATTTCAACGCGTTAATAAGCTCATGTTAGATCATTAAAATATGTAAGTAAATATCAGAAATTTTGGGTCTTATTTATTAATTCATTCAATAGTTTTTTATATTGATTTATTTATTATTTGGTTACAATATAGCTGTCACGAAAATATTTAAATCCAATTTTATTTGGAGTTCTCCACTCAAGTTGAGTGTTTGCGGCTTTAACGCACTTGCTCAGCCTCCACTGGCTCATTACTATTGATGCGGCGAGAGGGATGCGCTGGGATCTTTTGAGTTCTGCTCTACCCCCTCAAGCGTGGGAGATAGAGTAGGCTCAGGGATCCTCAGGTCGATTGTGTAAATATTGTATATAAGAGTGTAAATGTAACTAGAGATTATATTATTTTTATTTTTATGTACTTTTTTTTTTATTTCTTTCATTTATTTACTTATTTTCATACTTATTTTATTTTATTTTAGTATGAATGTGATCATTCATCAAAATTAGCGATTGCCCACAATAGAGTGGCAGATTGTAATATCTATCAATTAAATAAAGTTTTAAAAAAAAATAAAAAATATTATTGACTGAACCAGAAGTTAAAATATATATATATATATTTATAAAATTTATATCCTTATTGACTGCCTAAGGATATCGGTAATCGGTATTTTGTTTTGTTTTTCCGATAATGCCGTTTTCTAATTAATGGTCTGTCACTAAAATAAAAATTATTCTTTATTGAATCGGTGACAGGAAAATTCACGACTGGGCTATATCGAAGAGCAGAGCTCCGAGGAAAGAGACCAACACTAACAAGATAAGCTAGATCTAATTTACAAGTCGGTTAGGGGATGTTGGAACTTTACGAGCACCTTCGGCCGATGTAAGAATTAATTTTTAAAACTGCGGGGCGCCCCCTTTATTTTAATGTTATAACCTCGCTCCGTTGTTTAGCCTTGTTTTTTGTTTGCTCCGATGTTTTATAATGGTCCTCTTAGCCAGCTCCTGTAACCAGCGGACCTGGCTCTCACATAATATCCATCTCCTGCTCGTATAAAATCCCCAATGCAGCCATGTATATTCCTTCAGATTTATTTATTGCTGACGCTATATTTTCTCACATTTGCATTGCTGAATTATTGCTGATGCGCTGATGAAGTATGTGGAACATAATACCCAGGAGCTGAGGACTAAAAGCAACATTTTCATTCGACATATTTGCATAGATATAACTCTGTAAAATTTAAATAGTCCATAGTTCGGCTTCTGCTGTTTAAGTATAATATATTATACGCTTGAATTTAAAGTACTAAAAAAAAAATTAAAGAAAATATTACGGAAATAACCCCATCTTACACATTCTTTCTTAGAGACTGGAGTATTATTGCAAATCTCCTTTAACATATTAAGGTGGATCCACATGTTGGCCGCTCGCCACGAATCGGAGTCTTGTACAAATGCTCAGTAAACGAAGAGCAGACCATCCACATGTCAGTGTTATTCAGAGAGGCATACATGGCGGACGTACTAGTGGTTTCAGCCATTGCACTGGGATTGTATTATTTTTATTACAAAAAAAGAAAAAGAAATATAAATAAATAAGATTAAATATAAAACTTATTATAAAAAGTCCCAACAAACACCTTTAACCTCCTAACAGTTGCAACTAGACAAAGAACAGTGGTGGAGATGCTACACGAGCGCTCTCACGAACCCCTTTGATCTGTGTCCAAAAAACCGACTCTCGACGGATCGGCAACGAGCCTAGGCCAACCAAGCCAAGCCACCCATCCACATGCTCGCGTATGTCTGAGTTCGCCATGGCTTGGCCAACATGTAGAGGCCCCTTAAGTGTGCCATTACTGAATTTGTCATCTATAAATAATGAAACGACTTCTTCCATTGTACGCTACGTAGTGGCGTTCCGTTAAAGGCTCATTTATAGGTTAAGTTAAATTTAAAACTAACAATATTATCGCCGAGGTGATATATATGAAAATATTAAACAGACTGGCGACTCCACTGACTCACTACCAGTGATGCGGCGAGAGGGATGCGTTGGGATCTTTTGAGCACTGCTCTACCCCTCATACGTGGGAGATAGAGTGGGCTCAGGGATCCTCAGGTCAATTGTGTAAATATTGTATATTAGACTATAAATGTGACTAGAGACTATATTATTTTATTTATTTATTTATTCATACAGATAGTTTGATTATGTTCAGTTTGTTTGTATATATTTTAAGAGAGTTTTTTTTTATATATTTTATTTATTTATTTTTTTTATTCATTTATTTATTTTATTTTATTTTAGTATGTATGAGATCATTCATCACTATTACCTATTGCCCACAACTGTGTGGCAGATTGTAATATCTATCAACAAATAAAAAGTATAATTAAAAAAAAAACACTGGCGAAACGGAACAGTCTCATGCGCTTGCACCCGCCAGTTTGAAGTCAAACTCGTTTTTTACTTATGAGTTTTCTCGTCATTCTTGGATATATATTTTGCATTTTATTTTTTCTAAAAGGCTTTCAACAGCACATAAGTCTATATTGCAATTCTTATTTCCAGAAATGTTTTGTCAACTAGATAAAATATTTGTCCTCTTATATTCCTACCTTAATAATCAAATCCAGTCATAGTCTAGATTAGGGGTGTCCAACTTTTCTGTACATGAGATCTAATTCTTATCTTATAAGTGTGTTGCGATCGACTTGTTGTCATAGGTGTGGTCTAAGGAGCAAGAAGAGGTGTGAAATGCATACTATGTTTATACACTGTGTTTCAGTATTTGTGAAGTATATCAGTATCAGGTGCATTCCAGCGAGATATGGACAGATAATATATATGATCAAAACTTCTTCTTACTTTTTAAATGACTTGTTAAGTTTTCCAGCATTTTGACTTTTGATAGCAGCATTCCGTACTTGCGTTACCTAAAATATAGATTTTCCAACACTTTTTCAAGATAAATTTTTACTAATATAAAATGCAATTTAATTTTTTTTATCAATTTTAATGTTTACAATCAAGTTGTATTATTTGTTCATAAATATGAAAACGTTACTATAAAGCTGCACAGTAGTAGTGATAATTTGATTTCAATATTACACTTTCGCGTTTTTTTTGGGGGGGCAAGAAAATGTATCATGATAGAACAATATGACTTACTTTTTGCTAATATATCAATACCTCGCAGAGTAAACAATAATTATTTAAAGGGCCAACAAACGAACGTTCAGAGGAACTAAAAGAACATGGATAATTAATAACTCTTAGTCCATATGAAATATGCCTGAAACTATTGCTAGAAAGTTATGTTTTCTACAATAAGTATAAGAGCCAGGAAGAAAAAAGGCAGTTATCTCATCCCAATTTTTGATTACTTCAATAAAAACTATGTATAATTACTAGTCAATATAGATGAGTCTGCCAAGTATAGGTAAGGGGATTAAAAAATGGCGGCTGTTTCAAAACTTTAAAAAACCATTGATTTTTCATTCGAAGCTCTATATCTTAAAAACTACCAACAACACTAGAAAATCTAAGAGAACATTATTTAAAGAAGAGTAAATTTGCTGAAATATTAGCCCTAAAAGAGCTATTTACGTCCAATAGTTTTCGAGATATAAATTTTTAAAAAGAAAAATATCTTAAAAATCTACTGAAAGATTAGTAGTTAGTTAATTTATTTTGAGAAATCTATATCTCAGGAACTATGTGACGAACAGATGTCCATTAGCACTCAAATAAAAGCTAGTTTAATGTACTATAAAGCAGTTTATGCCCTTTATCTTTGTAGGAATAGTAGTTTTTATGACATTTGCTAAAATATATTGGTTTATAGTTGTTCGGACAATAAGTTTGATTTATGAAAAACTTTATTTCAGAAACCATTGGACGTACAGATGTCTGTCAGCTCTCAAATTAAAGCTAGTTAAATTTACTACAAAATAGTTTATAATGTTTATCCTTGTAGGAGTAGTAGTTTTGATGGTATTTGACAAAATAAACACACAAAATGTTAATTTATAGTTGAAAGGAATATGGTCCGGGTGCGGTCATAAAAACTCAAATAGTAGAATTATACTATTTTAATGAGTCAACGTTTCGCCCCACGTTGCAGGGTTTCGTCAGGGCTATTTTGACGGCAGTCAAAACAAAAACATTTTGATTGCCGTCAAAATAGCCCAGACGAAGCCCTGCAACGTGGGGCGAAACGTTGGTTCATTAAAATAGTATAATTCTACTATTTGAGTTTTTATGACCGCACCCGGACCATATACCTTTCATCTTTCCACACGGTCAATCAACATCTTCCATTAATTTATAGTTGTTCGTATAAAATGTTGGATTTTTGATAAAATATATCTCTAGATCCATAAGCCGCACATATGTCTGCCAACATTCAAAATAAAGGAAATTTAACTTACTATAAAGTAGTTTATGACACTTATCTTCGTTGGGGTAGTAGTTTTTATGATATTCACATATGAATATAAATTTGGCAAATGAAAATTTGTCGGAACAACTATAAATCAATTTATTCTAGCATATTTCATGTAAACTATTACTTCTACGAAGATAAACATCATAAACTACTTTATAGCTCATTAAACTAGCTTTAATGTGAGTGCTAATAGACATCTGTACGTCAAATGGTTTTTGAGATATGAATTTTTCAAAATAAATTCACAAACTGATCTTTTAGAACCTCCCATACATAATTTTTATGAAATGTTGCTTTTTAAAAAGCTATATCTCGAAAACTATTTAACATAAATAACTCTATTAGGGCTCATATTTTAGCAAATTTACTCTTCTTTAAATGACGTACTCTTAGGTTGTCTTGTGTTGTTCCTACTTTTTAAGATATATAGCTCTGAATAAAACATTTTTTTTTATTGCTTTGAAACAGCCGTAATTTTTTATTCCCCCTACCTATACTTGGCAGACTCATCAATTTTGACTATTAATTATAAATAGTTTTCATTAAAATAATCAAAAATTGGGGTGTGATAACTGCCTTTTTTCTCCTCTTGGGCTCTTGTATCAAGTTGCTTATAAGTCCATGGTATGCGGAATTCCACCCCAGACATTGCAAACGATCAACTCAAATTGGATCTACCGGACTATCGCAATCGACTTGTTGGCCACCGCTGGTCTATATTTATTTATTTTTAGTTACAAATAAATATGTGACATGGTTAGTCATATCAAATAAACAAAATTAGAACTACTTTCAAAGACGGTTTTTAAAAATCCGTATTTAATCTCTTTCAGTCTAATTCAATGAGGATATTAATCAGCCTAACTCCACCAATAAGACCAATCTCCAACTTTGATTATTGCTGTGTGGTTTCCAGGGGTGTCTCTGGGACTTTCGATGCAAAATTAAAACGGTTAATTAATGGCTGTTTATGATTCATCTTTGGGGTCCCCAGACACGTTTCTGTCATCCGATTTTATGAAGAGTTGAAGTGGCTTTTCTCCTCCTTCCGTCTTAAATATTTTCTTGCTTTCTTCCTCTAAATAGAATATTTCTGATATCCTTCAATTTAAATCCTCAGTGCATTTGCCCATCGAACCGAAATCTTTGGTAGATCCGTTCCTCTTCCCTAAGGAATCCTATTCCCTGCTTCATTCATAGTTCTAATACTCTTCAAATCCCGTATCTTCCACAACATTCCACTGCTGTGCACCCGATTCCGGAAGAATAACAATTATGAGTTTCAAAAAAAGGTTTATATATTTTCTGAATTTAATATTTCAGATTTTCATTCATTCTTGTAAATATGTACATTAGCAGAAATTATACCTTTCCATTTATTATTTTTAGTTTAATTGTATTTGATTTTTTTTCTTTTTATTTATTATCAGAAGATAGTCATCATATGTTTTATGATATGACATATGGTTTTATTTATTTGTTCTAATCTTATTTTATATTTAATTATTGTTGTCCATTTTTATCTTCTCGAATTCATTATTTTATTATATTTTATGACGTTTTATAATTTTATTTTTATTCTGTACTTTACTCTAAGGCTTTAAAGCCTAATTTTTATGCCTGTATATTATTTTAAAGGAATCAATCCCAGAAAAAATAAAGAATATTATTATTATTACCTCATATATAAAAAAATAAAATGTGCAAAATCGTTTCTATAAAGTGACACTTATGGTCAGGTGATTTTGCTGAAAATATTGTTATCATACCAAGGATAAAGCCTGCCTAAAAACACACGCTGACCATTATACCAGACTTGGTTATTTGGACTTAGAGAACCTCAAAACGTGTATTTCTGTCGAAAACTCAAATTCAAAGTTTTGCACGATTGCTGTACTTTCCTTTAGTATATATAGTATATATTCCGTATATTAGTTAGGGAAACTAAAAACATTAAATGGACTAGAATTACTATAGGTTATAGTTTAGAATTATAAATTGTTATTCGGATCAGAACTATATAAACTAGGACACATGTTTATTATATTGTTATACAAACTTACTGCATAACTGGCGATTCTTTATACTGTGTGAGATATAGGTCGATTAAAATATATTTTTTCTCCGAATTTCGGCAATGAAATCGCGTTTCGTGTTAATGCCCAGTTCAGAACTAAGCTGTACACAGTCCCGATTCAATTTATTTATTATTAATTCAATTTTTAATATTTTTCGCCTTTTTTTTCTCAGGTGAGTCAGTCATTAGATGGAGCCTATGCCATTAGAATATGGAATAATAAGCAGGTAGATAAGGGGAGAGTATAGCCCACTGGTGGAGAGATAGTTATCTAACAGGCAGTGGGCTAACAGCCATTATTAAACATTTCGCTCGGGATCGGTTCGTTTAATGACTCACCCAATGACGTGGGCCAATATTGTCTCCGTAGGATTTCCACGGAAAACTTCGTAAATTTCGAGTTCTCAATAGATAGTAATCAAAAGTCTAAATAGAAAAGTTCTAGAAATAATAAAATAACAAATAGTTTCCATGTTAATATTATAGTAATCTAAGAACAAACCTAACTATGACTAGGAACAGTTATTTTAGTTCGAAGAATTGCATTGACGTTGGGGAGTTTCCTGGAAGATATGAGTCACGTTCTTCTTTCATAAAATTTTCCCTTGAATAATGAAGTCTATATGATGCATAACCAGGTACGCAAAATCAAATTCATATATTCTATATAATTTTCGACTAAAATACAAAATTGTTTATATTTTAAATCATGGCCACCAAGGGTGGGTTCGATGGGCGCCAAATTCTGTGAGGTCTTATTTTAAAGGCACCTCGTTTCCAAATCATTGTGTTTTGATAATAAAAATAGGAAAAATTTTTAATACTCCTTTCTTATTTATATTCTTTATATTAGATGCAATGCTGCATATTTTGTGTATTGTGTATATATTATTGTGCGTAATATAATTTTCTATGTATTATATATTTTTATCTTTTTATTTTATATTATATTGTATTTTTATTTTTAATCAAGTTCACTTCATACTTACTCGAATTCATTAGCTCATTATTATTAATTTAACTATCGTAAATTCGTATCAATATTATTGAATTCATTATTTTTCATACTGGAAGAAGATAGTTGACCGTATGAAGTAGATTGTAGGAAGATAGTCCGGGTAGTGGTCAATAAATGTAAAATAGTTTTCTCTTATTTTGTCAACTATCTGCTTCCAATGTGAATCACTAAACACGGGGGCCAGCGAGTTGTCATCTTTGTTTCAATCTCACAGCCCTGACGAAGCCCTTCCAACTGGAGCGAAACGTTGTTTAACAATAAATAGTTTTCTTCTACTATTTTGATACCTTTATTGACTGCCACCCGGACTATCTTCCTATAATGGCAATGGTCAGATGCTCCACTCAAGTTGAGTGTTTGCGGCTTCAGCGCACTTACGTGGGGGATAGAGTAGGCTCCGATAGTTGGATTTTTATGTAATTTTTTCCGTTTATTTATTTATTTTATTCTTATGTTATTTTTTCTGTTATTTTTTTGTTTATTTTAGTATGAATGTGATCAGTTATCACTATTCCCTATGTCAGATTGTACTACTTATCAATATATAATGTATTCTTCATTATTTTATTGTATACTTTTTTATATTATTATCATTTATTTACTTTTATATATATATTTTTTTTATTTTTAATTAACATGGATATGTAGGTATTCCTAATACCTATTACCTTCGGGTGTTGCTGAATGTATCATTCCATTTTTTTTTTTTTTTTTTTTTTTTTTTTTTTCCAAATTTTTTTTTTTTTTTTTTTTAAATTTATTCCAAAAAAATAAAAAATAAAAAGCTTTACAAAATTAAAGGACTGGCCTGAAGGCAGCTATAACCGACAGATAGATCGGTAAAGTCGAGAGAGCGAAGGAAGCCAGGTGAGCCACCAGGTGAGACAACCTAATCACCGCCCACTACTAATTGCCTCTAAAACAATCGCTCGATCGTCAGTCCATATGCCACGCATCTGTTACCATGCTCTACGTTACATTGTCCCACTTCGTCGTTATACGCCTCTTTTGCCGGATAATCCTCATTTAAACATAATATAGGTGTGTGCGTATACACGCGCGCGAATAAAATTACAATTCCTCGTTTCACCATTTTAAGCATTAAAAGGATAGAAAATCTGTATTATAAGATGTACGGAAACAAATTTCAGATCATTTCACCTATAACATGATCTTACTTATAGGTATCTCGAGATAGCCATCTTTTTCGGCCAAGCATTATGTTATCATACACGCAATATAGGAGATTCTCTTTCCAGATGATGTATATATCTATGGTCTTGGTTCTAGAAGTTCAATTTTTTTTTATTTTTATACCAAATGTTTTTAATTTGGTAAATCTTTAATTCTACAAAGGCTAATGTCTAATAACAATCTTAAATAGGTTTTACCTTCGTCGTAAACCTTCGTCTTGCCCTACAGTATCTTTTAATAATACCCCACTTATTCCTGTTGAACAGATCCGTTACTTAGGACTAAATCTGGGCAAACGAATGACATGGAAACCTCATACAAGACTGAAAAGACAGGAAACTGCTCGTCGATTCCGACTATTACAAAATTTACTAGACAAACGGTCCAAACTTCCAATCCATTACAAAAGACTGATTTACATGACTATTTTAAGGCCTATTTGGACATACGGAGTTGAGCTATGGGGCTCCACTAAACCATCTAATTCCTCTCGAATCCAATCCTTACAGTCCAAAATCCTTCGTAAAATCCTTAATACTCCTTACTTTGTTACAAATCAAATCATCCATCAGGACCTCAATGTCCCATATGTAATTGTTAATCAAATTTAAGTAACGTACATCGTGTTTAGTACTTGAAAGGATGACCACCAAACTCAGTGTGTGATATTTCAAGATCATATTGAGCGCTGATTAAGAATTCCAACTAAGTTACCTAAACCTAGTTCTGGAAGTATAAAATAAAAATTTAGTCCATTCAAATAGGAACCAGAAAGAGATTTTTAAAATTTTAGATGAGTTCTGGAAATGATTTCTCTTAAACAATTTATTAGATATGTTGTAGGAAGATAGTCTGAGTGGCGGTCAATAAAGGTATCGAAATAGTAAAGACAACTAACGTTTCGCCACACTTTGCACTGTAATACTGTGTTCAGTTATCCACTATATTGCAATCTGACGGCCCTGACGAAGCCCTGCAAAGTGGGGCAAAACGTTAACATTAAATAGTTTTATTTTACTATTTTGATACTTTTATTTGCCACCACCCGGACAATCTTCCTACAATATTATACTTAATCTTTTTTTTCCCTCTCTTTTACGACTGATCCTTCCATAGAATATATATGTATAATAATGTAAATTAACAGTGATTAAAAGTTTTAATGTTAATGTGATAAAAATGACAAAATAGGGTAATTTTGACTGAAATTAATAACCCGGCCAGAATAGCCTGAGCATAGAATTTTTTTTTAAATTGATGTGGTTGTAAATTTGTATTTGATTGTATTTGACTTGAGGATGTACGAATTGACCGAAACGTGGGACTCATGGAATTATAGATAGTTTTGAGATTAAAATCGGACAAAATTTATTTTATTTAAACAATAAGAACCAGTCTCAAGAAAGTGAAAAGATAAAATATAAAGAAACTTAACTGGAACTTTTGGAACTCTAAGACCAATTCTTAGAATCTGTACGTCTAATGATAAGCGTAAAATCTTACAACCACAAATTAAACAATCAATTGTGGGGACCACTAGGCTGAAAAATAAACAAAAAATTAAATTTCTTTTGTATTATCTTAAAAAATTCCTGAGTGGCTCTAAAATGATTGATATACATAATAAAATTTCTAAAAATTACGAAAATGGAAAAGGGTCGAAACGATGTCTTTTACTTGAAGTGAAGTCCTAACATTTAAATATCACTCCAACTTTTAATAACTTTAATGACTTTATGTGAATGAATATGTAAGTTTTTCTATTTTTCTAATATCAAATTGAAGATGGTGATGTATCGAAAATCTTAATCAGCATCTATCGGAAAAACAAGATGCGCCCGATGCGATGCAGCAGTAACAAGTTTACGATGCCCTAACCACTACCTCCGCTGACCTGACAATAGCCAAGACCCAGACGACCATTAATGTGTCATCGACTTCATCACCGTCGCGCCGCCCCTAGGGGCAGGTAGGAGACAATACCGGCGCCTCCAGAGAGCGCGTCCTAAAGGTGGCAATTAAAGCAGCTGTCATTGTAATGAGCAGTTAGCATCTAACAATAACTGCTCGGTCGTCGCCTTGAGTCTCCTTAGTTGTAATTGCTATATCGCAAACCATGTGTCGCTGAACAAAAGGCGAAGATTGTATTCAGTCGCGTTCCTTGAGCTATAAAATTAATATAAGAACATGCTCATGCTTTCTATGAGTCGTGAAAACATTTTTTTTTAAAAGTTATTTATTGCTATTTACAACTGAACATTCATATACATACATCCAGTAAATTTGATTTTAATTTATATAGGAGTGATACAGGCGTGTGTTTTCTACCCATTGGTAGCACTCTAAAGACGTTTTTGCATTAAAGGTCTCGTGACTATCTTCTTTTCAGGTGTCTTGGAGGATTGTAAGGAATGAGAGAGCAAGCAAGTTTAGAAACAAATGGGTTGGGTGGTTAGGGAGTTTATAATGGGAGGATTGATATCTGGTTCAAGCTAAATTGGATATATATGGAACATGGGTCTTTATGTATGATTTTATTCATGACAAAGTAAGGACCACTGAGGATTTTATGAAGGATTTTGGACTATAAGGATTGAATATGAGAGGAATTCGAAGGTTTAGTGGAGCCCCAAAGCTCAACTCCATATGTCCAGATTGGCCTTATTACAGTAATGTAGATCAGTCTTTTGTAATGAGTTGGAAGTTTAGACCGTTTGTCTAGTAAGTGCTGTAATAGTCGAAATCGACGTGTAGTTTCCTGTCTTTTCAGTCTTGTGTTAGGATTCCAGGTCATTTATAGTCATTTGTCCAGATGTAGTCCAAGGAAGTTGATCTATTATACAGGGGTAAGAGTAACATCATTAAAGGCAGTCAGTAGGTTTACGACGAAGGATAAAGGTGATTTGATGGAATTTATTTTGATCCTCCAATTATGGCACCATTCTTCGAAGTTGCGATGTGGGATTGGAGAGTTTGGGATGGAATTAAAGGGTTATTATTGACTGCAAACACATACGTGTCATCAGCTTAGGTGGTGAGGATAGTGTTAGGATCATCTGCTAGGACGTCAGCTATAAAGACTGTATAGAGGATGGGACCGAGGACCTTGAGGAACACCAGCGGACTGAGAGAAGAGGGATGAGTAGGAACCATTGTGGTTTACTTTCAGTCATCTATCAGTGGGAAAGGAACGGATAGTGAGAAAGTATTGAAATATTTAAAACCCGATTTCTCATGAGCTCATCCAATAGAATTTTAAATCGTTCAATGATGATACCCAGGGTGTCATTCAATCGTTTTTTAAATATTTTTATCTTTTATTTTAGGTCATCGGCCTCTTATGGGTCATTATTGCCTTAATTTCCGAATTACTGGAGACAATCTGGGGCCTTTAGGGTTCTGTTCACCCGTCACGAATGCTCATTTAGGCAGAATGCTCAAGTGTATGGCGCCCACACTTAGGGGAAGATTCAAAATTTTTTATTTGCTCATTCACATATAAACTGTATTTAAGTCACAAAATAATGAGTTGAATCATTAATACCATTATTTTTTTTTAAAGAAGGAAATGTTCAAAGTAAAAAAGAGTAAAAATAATCCCTTTTATTTGCTTTTCCTTACAACAAATAAATTTTTCTCCTAAATATCCAACCGTAATACAAAGCTGAGGCAAACTGAATACCCTATCTTAACTATCCTCCCGTAGCAATGAACTCTTTTTCGTTGGGTTTTAGGAAAATACAGAAGCTATAAAATTTTCTCTAGAAACGAAAACAACTTTTACCCACCGTAGCTCAACACCTTTCTCCCCCCCTCCCCCCCCAAAAAAAGTATACATGGCGCGTAGTAAAAGTGCCAATGAGTAATGGCACTTTCCATCACTTCAATATTTTATTTAATTTGGCGCATCTGCCTCTGCCATCGAGTTATTAACTCTAGTCGTAAAGCTAGTATCGATTATTAATTCCTTCATAAAATTAAGTAACTAATAATCAACGTAATAAGTAAATAAATTCTTCATTTATGGGACTTGCCCTTTTTGAATAATAATACAAAAATAGTAAGTAAACTTTTGAGCCTTAAAGTAAAAATAAAAAACAAAATAATTAGTACATATAT
>NW_027116131.1:0-4198 GCF_000696795.3 Halyomorpha halys | reverse complement strand
GAGAGAGAGAGAGAGAGAGAGAGAGAGAGAGAGAGAGAACAAAGGTAGTTTTTGATTAATTTAATGAAAACTATGTGTAATCACTAGTCTAAATTCGTGAGTCTGTCAAGTATAGGTAGAAGGAATAAAAAAATGTCAGTTGTTTCAAAAATTAATTTTTCATTCGGAGCTCTATATATTTAAAACTATCAACAACATTAGAAAACCTAAGAGAACATCATTTAAAGTAGAGTAAATTTTCTAAAATATGAGCCCTCATAGAGCTATTAACGTCCATTAGTCCCTTCTTAACAAGCAAAATTTCATAAAAAATGCACTGAAAAATCAGAAATTAATGAATTTATTTTGAGAAATCAATATCTCAAAGACCATGCGACGTGCAGATGTCTATTAGCACTCAAATTAATGTTTGTTTAAGTTATTATAAAGTAGTTTATTACGTTTATCTTCGCTTGAGTTGTAGTTTTTATGATATTTGCAAAAATAAATTCACAAAATGTTAATTTCTAGTAGTTCCGATAAAATTTTTGAGAAATATCTCAGGAACCATAAGACGTACATATGTCTGGCAGCACTAAAAATGAAATTAATTTAACTTACTACAAAGTAGTTTATGACACGTATCTTCGTAGGAGTAGTAGTTTTTATGATATTCACATATGTATATAACTTAAGGATATTTTAGGATAAATTAATTTAATACACGTTTTAAGTTACTAAACAACTAAGTTTCGCAAAACAGTCACAAGTTATTTATGACATTGACATGTATATACTATATCAGTTCATTCGATTACCAGAAGAACTAATAAATAAATCAACCACAAAGAAAATTAAAAAAGAAATATTTAACTGGGTACTTTCTTACTTCTACGATTCCCAATAACTGATTCTGATTCACAAAATGACCATATCTCTCTGTATTTTAATTATTCATAATTACTACGATTATAATATGTGCTTAGTAATAGATATTATTGGATCCATACTTTTATCATATTCCGTATCATCTTATTTTCTTCTCATAATTATATTAATTACTAATCACTAATTGTAAATTTGAAGCTATACTATTCACTTTAAAGTCCTTTGAGTTATTTTTAATTTACTTTTTCTAATAATTATTATTTTATTATTATTTTTTACTTTATTTTCATTTTATACAACAACAAAAAAAATCATAATACTTAAAACATAATTAATGTAAATTTGGAACCCCTTACCTATCAAAGTATGTTAAAAGATTTTTCAGGAGTGAAACAAAGTTGGTATTGGTTTTTAGCACCCCAAGAAACCTAAAATACTAATTTTCAAAAAAATCGGAAAATTTAAATTTAAGCTAAAAATTCCCCCTTCCCTCCTTTCGACCTTGGATTTCCTTTGTAAAATAAAAAAAAAATAGAAATTCAATACTACGCTGTGGTTTAGGGCTTTATAAGCATCATCAAAGGGACCAGATCTCATCAAACAATTTAAAACTGGAGATATAAAATAAAACGTTTGAAATTTTTTTCTTTAGGGGTATTCATGATCTTTAGTTTAACTTGTTATAGTTAATGTGTTAAATGGAAAAACTTATGTTAAATGGAGAAATATTTCCTTCTTTTACCATATTAGAACGAAATAACATATAACATGGTGAGGCTCAGTTACTAGGTCTGTTAAATGGAGAATGACGTCACGTAACAGACCAGCTGAGCTCGTCACCATTTTGTTTATTCTCGGGTTAGGTTATCTGCTCTTATTTTGTGTTTTGATTTTGTTATTATTGTTTTGTTAACTAATAAAGCAATTGAGGGTTTAAATTTAGGACACCGACAAATTATTTTAAACTAATGAAGCAATGGATGACAATAATAATAATAATAATGTAATGACACTTGTCAATTAGCTCATCTTGATTCTGTTCCTCAAAAGCTAGATCAATAAGACACTCAGTTGCTAAACTTTCCCGTAATTTCCACTTTCCACTCAATTTAGGCATGTTACAATAAATTATTTTAATCAAAACTTAAAAATAAACAATAACATGAAGTTTTCTTAGGAAAGGTTACAAAACAAGTTGCTCAGAAAATCCACTGGGAGCTTTTATGCATTTTACATGACTTTAAATAGGGCTACTCACAATCCTATACTTATAACATTTAATTTTAGACAAAACATTTTATATTCAACATACCAACAACACCAAGAATGCCCCTTTTATTTGAAACCCATGTTTTGCCCTTATAAGGGCATTAAATCCAAATTTTGTTAATGTGGATTAGAAGATGAGGCATTCACGGTTATATAAACGTAGGAATTGGATACAATTCAGAGGAATTATGAACGATAGTCAACGGAAGAAAATATCCGTGATTGAAAAAGTAAAAATACTGATTGTTTAATTATCTTCATTAATTACGTCAGTCACTGATTGTATGGAAATACAACTGACATGGCGTTCGTAGGGGCCTGAAAATAATAAAAGTGATTTACATATTTCTCTCACAGAGTCGTAATCCAATTCGGCTGATACAGAACCATCAGATGCTATCCTGATAACAGAAATATTTTGGTGGTCGCGTGCTACATATTCCAAGTGTCACAGATCTAGCCCGTACCAGATATTAATCCTTCCATTATAAACTCCCTAGCCAGCTTAAAACCCACTAGTTTCTAATTATGTGCAGTTTCGTATTGACCAGAGCTCTGCTGATCAGCCCTGATGAAGCTCTACTAAGTGGGACGAAACGTTAGGAAATAAATAGTTGTTAACTATTTTTGTTGTGACCGCAAAATGTTGATAACTATTTTTGATGTGACTGCAAATAGTGTTAACTATTTTTGTTGTGACATTGTGACCGCACTCCTGACCATCTTTTTTATAATTTATATAGCTCTAATAGGTTACACTAGATAACTTTTTTTAATAGATATGTAGAAAACATGACAGTGATACTCACTCCAAGGACTCAGGTTCTAATCTGGCTGTGTCAAACAATTATTTATTCTGTTACTATAGCCGTGAGTCAACCCTGTTCGTTCGGGAGTTCCCACCCTCATTAACTGGGTATCCTTAATTAGGCCAAATCTAGCGGTGGGGTGTCATTCTGACAAAGTTAGTTCCTTGCACAAGCGTTGCTTTAATACCATACAATCCAAAATCCTTCCTAAAATCCTCAATTCTCCTTACTTTGTCACAAATAAAATCATACATCAAGACCTTAATATTCCAAGTGTCACAGATCTAGCCCGTACCAGATATTAATCCTTCCATTATAAACTCCCTAGCCAGCTTAAAACCCACTAGTTTCTAACCTTGCTTCCTATTCCATCCCCGACAATCCTTCGAGGTGTATGAATAGAAGATGGCCAAGAGACCTTCTAATATAAAAAGTTAGAGTGCTACCGATGGGTAGTTTACCTATATGCCATCCTGATGTTACATCAAATTTACTGGATGTATTATTATGTACAGTCTAGTAACTGGTCATTATTGACTTAAAATCACTAACCCATCATGGGTTGTAGGTGTTAAGGTTTATTATGGGAACAATATTATTTTCTGTCAAATAGTATATGTATACTTTTCTAACTATTTATACAAAATAAAAAGTGAACGGGTGGGTTTTCCATAGGAACCTGTACAGCATAGATTAAAAATAAACATGCATCCAATCTCCAATAATTTTGGCTAATAATTTTCCTATCTCGATGATTTTTTTAATATAATTCAACTACCTAATTTTGGACATTTAAGAAAATTATTAATTTTTAGTTAAATTCATTTGTAAAAAAATAATAATAATAAACTGGATTCAATTACAAAGATGAATTAATAATAACTACATGATAAAAGGGGGGAGTTACGTGTAACTCATCTGTCAGTAGAGGTAGACATTAGGGAACACATGGTAGGTCTACTTAGGATATCTACAGTCGGCATCGTACATTAGCACTACTGGCCCGTTACACATTCATTTATTCCCTGATGTTTCTTGTCATTCGTTTATTACTCACGTGAAGATTTCAATTGAATAGATTACGAAATAACAGCGTTAAATTTATTTCCTTTTTTTTCTTTTTTTTTTTTTTAATACATGAAAGCCACATCACAAGTCAAGGAAACAAAACAATTTCAAAACGTATATGGTCGGGTATTTTTTATTTGTGCATTCACTTCCTGCATATATATATAGAGAGAGAGGGAGGGAGG
>NW_027116130.1:4458-5560 GCF_000696795.3 Halyomorpha halys | reverse complement strand
CTTAAAAAAACATTAATTTTTCATTCGGCGCTCTGTATCTTAAAAACTATCGATAACACTAGAAAATCTAAAAGAACATTATTTAAAGAAGAGTATATTTGCTGAAATATTAGCCCTAAAAGAGCTATTTACGTCCAATAGTTCTCGAGATATAGCTTTTTAAAAAGCAAAATTTACTCTTCTTTAAATTACGTTCTCTTAGGTTTTCTTGTATTAGTAGTTTTTTAAGATATAGAGCTCCGAATGAAAAATTGTTTTGTTTTTTTATCGCTTTGAAAGAGCCGCCATTTTTATTCCCCCTACCTATATTTGGAAGACTCATCAATTTTGATAATTAATTATACATAGTTTTCTTTAAAGTAATTAAAAATTGGGTTGCGATAACTGCCTTTTTTCTCCTCTTGGGCTCTTGTACTATATTGCCTACCGATTCAGCCATATTGTTAGCGTTGCAACTGCATCGAGTCATATCTATTTTAACTTAGTTTTTCGAACTTTCTCGTTTTAGGAAA
Source organism: Halyomorpha halys (assembly GCF_000696795.3). Lineage (NCBI taxonomy): Eukaryota > Metazoa > Arthropoda > Insecta > Hemiptera > Pentatomidae > Halyomorpha > Halyomorpha halys. The sequence goes on along the minus strand of NW_027116130.1, from coordinate 5,048 downwards.
CCCGGTTTAGAGTTCCCTAAGATATTTTTTTATTAACACCTACTGATTAAATATTAACCTGTCTAAATTTATTGGATAAAATAAAATTGGAAGTTGTGTAATAGTTTGACTATTGAGTGTCTTGTTGATCTTCTGGCGAGAAAGAGAATCAAGATGAGCTAATTGACAACTGTCATTTCCTTATTATTATTGTCATCCATTGCTTTATTAGTTTTAAAAACATCCAAAACAATACTAACACGATCAAAATACAAACTACGAACAAGTAACCTAACATGATATCAAATAAAACTGGGAGGAACTCAGCTGGTCTGTTCTGTGACGTCATTCCACATTTAACAGACCTAGTAACAGACTCTCAACCATGTTACATGTTATATCAGTTTAACACGGTAAAAGAAAGAAATATTTTTCTATTTAACACGCTTTAACACGTTAAACTAAAGATTGGAGAAATTTGTTTGGGGGGAGGAGTGTGGGTGCGTACAGCAAAGAATCAATCAATTAAAATTTTGTACTATTCAATTATCAGTTATCAATTTTTTATCATTTATGATTTAATTCAATATTTTGTATAATTCTAAATTTGT
>NW_027116130.1:0-333 GCF_000696795.3 Halyomorpha halys | reverse complement strand
AAATAAATATTCACTTCAAATATAGTTGAAAAAAAAATACAAAGGACATCTGTTCCTATACCAGAGTTGTTCTATAGAGAAATATCCTTGACTTTTAAAAAAAAAAAATCTGTATATTTACCTAACGGCAAACATCCCTGAAGTAAAAATGGCATTCATGTTTTACACATACTTAATTGTACAGATTAACTACTATAAGGCCTATTTGGACATACGGAGTTGAGCTTTGGGCCTCCAATATACCATCAAATTCCTCCAGAATCCAATCCTTACAGTCCAAAATCCTTCGTAAAATCCTTAATGCTCCTTACTTTGTCACAAATCAAGTCATCC
>NW_027116129.1:4522-5242 GCF_000696795.3 Halyomorpha halys | reverse complement strand
AATTATTTCTTCATTTATTTATTTATTTTTATTCTTATTTTATTTTATTTTAGTATAAATGTGATCATTCATCATTATTACACATTGCCCACAACTGTGTGGCAGATAATAATTGTAATATCTATCAATAAATAAAAAGTTTCAAAATAAAAAAAATAAATTTTAAACTTAGGTTGTAGACAAATAGAGGAAATGAACTTGTGCAATTGAATCAATTGTGGGAATGAACGACGATTGACAGTTTTTAAATAAAGAACTTGATAAATTTTAAGGACTACACAAAAGGGAATTGAGTAATTTGCAAAATATATATAATATAATACAAGAATAAAAATAAATAAATAATAAAATTACATAAAATCTCTCTAAATATTAACAAACAGGAGGATAATGAAAATGAACATAATCAAATTATGTAGATGATAATTTTTTTTATTTATTTAATGTAATTTACTGTTCAAAATAATACAATAAGTAAATATGTTGCATGTTTCATATACACATGAAAATCTTGGAAAGAAACCACCCATCGGTGGTACTTCAAACATTAATTTAAATTAGAAGGTCCCGGGCCATCTTCTTTTCAGACGCCTCGGAGGATTATCAAGGATTGTTACGGATGAACGATTAAGAATTAATGGGTTAGGATGGTCAAGGAGTTTGGAATGAAAAGACGCATATCTGTTTTGGGCCAATTCTGCAACGAATGGGATGTTAAGG
>NW_027116129.1:4136-4472 GCF_000696795.3 Halyomorpha halys | reverse complement strand
TGACGTTGAGCATGAGTTTCAGAAGGGTATATATTCTTGAATTAACCACATTTATTTGTTACCTCAAAAATTTTCAAATTTGAATCTGCATCTCTATAAATAAATAAAATAATCACCAGTCCCAATTACACTCTTATATACAATATTTACACTATCGACCCGAGGATCCCCTGAGCCTACTCTATCCCCACGTACGAGAGCTGAGCTCTTTGAGATCCTAGCACACCCCTCTCACCGCGTCACTGATTTGTAATAGCCTTATTATTTCATCCCAAAACAATTTATTTTTTCTTCCTTATAAGCAAAGGTAGAATCATTAATTCAAACAGGGAAGGG
>NW_027116129.1:3114-3524 GCF_000696795.3 Halyomorpha halys | reverse complement strand
CGTGGCCATCTTCTTTTCAGACGCCTCGGAGGATTATCAGGGATTGTTACGGATGAAAGATTAAGAATTAATGGGTTGGGATTATCAAGGAGTTTGGAATGAAAAGATATCTATTTTGGGCCAATTATGCAACGAATGGGATGTTAAGGTCTTTGTGAATGAGTTTATTTGTAACGTAATAAAGAGCATCAGAATTTTACGTAGGATTTTGGATTGTAAGGATTGAATGCGGGATGAATTTGATGGTTTGGTGGAGCCCCAGTGCTCAATTCCATATAGATGATAAAATAAATAAATAAAATAATCACCAGTCGTAATTACACTCTTATATACAATATTTACACTATCGACCCGAGGATCCCCTGACCCTACTCTATCCCCACGTAAGAGAGCTGAGCTCTTTGAGATCC
>NW_027116129.1:1152-1950 GCF_000696795.3 Halyomorpha halys | reverse complement strand
TGGTCTAAATTTATAATGTTAGGTACAGAATGTAATGTCCGCCAATTAATACCTGAGTAAACGTTTCTTTGCTATGCCGCTTTCAGGTATTACAAGACAAATCAACAGAGGAAAGGGGAAAAATATGGTGTTATTCAGTAGCATTATGTTTATCTTTTTTTATGTTAGAGAAGTCCTTTCGATGTTCATGATAGTTTACAAAAACTTTCTTAAAATCCTAATTCGATAAAATAGGAATATAAAAATAATACAAATTTTGTAGAAAAATAAAATAATAAATAAAAATTACAGAAATTTGTGAAAAACAAATAAATAAAATCATGCATAATTGAAGTTTAAATTTTGTTATATTCATATTTAAGTACTCCCCAATCTTCTCACTGAAAGCAACCGACTAAGTAGCTGTATAGAAAGATGAAACAATAAAATATGAAGTATAACCGAGACCAACAGCCATTATTACTGGATGTATCTTAAATGAAATTTAATTAAACATAATTTATATACAAAGACATTTTCGTAGTATCAATGTGGTTTCTGAATAGAGACGTGGAGATCCAAAACGGGATATTAATTCCAAATTTTTAAATATTTTAATTATCCAGAAAGGCAGATCATTCAAAGATTTACCCCGGCTGAAATCGAACTTTGAATGTAGAACAAGATTGAATTGACGTTGAGCATGAGTTTCAGAAGGGTATATATTCTTGAATTAACCACATTTATTTGTTACCTCAAAAATTTTCAAATTTGAATCTGCATCTCTTTATCCTTTATTATTATTATTATTATACACAA
>NW_027116129.1:0-1102 GCF_000696795.3 Halyomorpha halys | reverse complement strand
TTTGTTACCTCAAAAATTTTCAAATTTGAATCTGCATCTCTTTATCCTTTATTATTATTATTATTATACACAACTGGTAGGGAAAAAATTAAAATATCCAGGTTCTCGGTCTCTCAAGTCTATGTAATCTCACCGCTACGGCTTACTTCATTTCAAGCAGCTCTCGACTAATACATTAAATTCATAAATGAAGGAAAGTAAAATATTAAAAAAAAAAAAGATGGAAGAAGCGGAGAGAGAGAACGGTCAAGGCGTTTTAATATAGAGCAGGGCGAGAGGAGGCATTCAGGAACCAGCCGCTCAATTTCAGGCCATCAGAAATTTATTAAAACCAAACAAGTGAGGGGGGATATCGTCCCCCCCATTAATTCTGTTTACAGACCGTTTTAAATTATTTATAGGAGCCCTTGTACAAAGGGCGCTGGGTTGAGCCAGCGCGGCGACTAATAATGAAACGGCGATCGCGTAGTGATATTTCTGTGATCGGTGTCGAACCATTGTGCCGTGGCTACAATAGTAATAAGCCTTGGTCATTGTTTGCCCCCGGTACACAGCCACCGAGCCACTGTGCAAGATTCGGTCCGCTGCCTAGCTAAACGGCTCCACTAACTATCGAGGTCGCTCCCGTTAAGTAATCGATTAATAAATAAGGGTGAACTAAACGGAAATCGAATCATTTCCGGTTCATAAGCTACCCACTTCCATTGACACACGATAGGAGTTACACAGCGCAAAATATATACGATCCTAATGATTCGTAGTATATTTTAAACATCAATTTTTACTCAACATAAAAACAATAACAAATTACGGTTTAGCCTCGACAAAAAAAAATCTTATGTAAAGAGTGAGGGATCTAGAAAATTTGAAATTCTTATTGACATACGTACACTACTCTAAAAGCAATTTTAACACTATTTTTTTTTTAATCTTTAATCATCCTTTTGTATAGTTGATTATCCAGTAAGGCTCACCAGATCGATTTGGTAATAAAGACATAAATAAAACACTAAGTTGATTAGTTTTTATTAAAGCTAACGGATAACAAGATTAGTTTTTATTAAAGCTAATGGATAACATTTTATAAGAGGAGAGGATGGTC
>NW_027116128.1:0-1427 GCF_000696795.3 Halyomorpha halys | reverse complement strand
GTAGTTTTTTGTTATTAAATTATTTTTATTTTCATAATTCTCTGAATAAAGGTATTATCTTATTTAGTTTTATTCAACCCTGGATGTAATTTAATAAATTTACCTCTATATCATAATTTTATTAAATAAGGAAGAATTTTCATGCCAGCAAGACAAATAAATTAACTTTAATGCAAAAGTATAAAAAAAAAGATTTAAAAAATTTACTATTTTTTTTTTAAATTCAGGCAATGCTAAATACTCTGCCCCCAAGTTATACCAATGAAATGGCCAATGTAAAAACAATCCAGAAAGGAAAACAGGAAAAGTAAATTTATAATTCAGGATAAAGTTACCGAAACTTAGAGGCAATTAGGTTCCCTAGTTCAAAAATTTCATTAAAGCTCTACCTGAACTACAATTACCCGCACCAGCTGTTCAGCAATTCTGCACCGATTGTTTCGAGTAATTGCTCCAGTCGACAAAGAAATCCTGGATATATTAATTTCTCTTTCATATATTTTGGCGGTATGCATTAACTACCCTAATTTTAATTTTAACTTAGTAGATGATCGAATAATAAATAAAATCTACAGTAAAATATTATATTAAGAACTTCAATAAAATTTCCCTAGTTGTAACTAACATATTTGCATTTTTTTCAGATCCAAAATTATTAATTATTAATAAAAAAAATAAACTCTATAACTTGTACTCTGTAGACATTTAACGCGCCTTTTATTCAAATTATAATCATCTTTATAAACATTTTTAGTTACTTTCACACGGAACTTGAAAATAACATAAAATTTAATTTCTTCTTGCGAAAGTATAGAACAGTAAGTCAATGTAACGTCTCGAATAATAATTACCTTAAAGTATATCACAATAAAATTATCCATATAATGTTTTTTTTCTTTGTTACTACATCGATCTGGTTAACTTTACACCACTATATCAATATTTTGTTAGTTTTTGACAGTTCATAAGGGAGGAGAACTAGAATAATAGAATTGAAGAATAAAAGAGAAAATTTTTTTTAGATTTGTTGAGGTGAGAAACTTCCAAAATGAATATATCTTGAAATATATAACAGGAAAAGTAAATTTATAATTCAGAATGAAGTTACCGAAACTTAGAGGCAATTAGGCCAAATCTATATATACATTTTACAATGAGTGTAAAACAATATTAACTATGATTATATAGATGAGATGATTTCAATAGGGAAATTGAAAATATGACAAATATGTGGATTGTAAAGGTGCATGATTATGGGATATTTGTCCGAAAACGTTGTACAGGGAAAAATATAGAATAGATATCACGTCATTTTATCAGATTAGCTTTCGTATCAATTCGGAAGTTTTCTCATCTCATCAATTAAAAAAAATATTATAATCAAAAACATTTAAAAAACAAAGGGGTACTTGAAACTGTTTAGGACC
>NW_027116127.1:0-5013 GCF_000696795.3 Halyomorpha halys | reverse complement strand
TATATATATATATATATATATACATACACATACATATACATACATACATATACATATATAAAGTCTGTCTATTTACAATGATTTTTGGGTAACTTCTTTGTTCTTTACATATACATATGAGTTTTGTTTTATATAGAAATTACAATTGTCGATATAATAGTAGCTTTTAATTTAATTTTTTTTTTTGCTTTCTTCCAAACAATTACTGCGTATTAATGACGGAGGCATTGCTTGGTCTGTTAGACATCTACTGACTGGATCTTTGGGCATAAATACTTATGGGCAGCACAACAGTGTCGCCGAATATACTCTGTGCTGCAGTAGAGTGGTCCATATTTTTGGATGATCTCAGCACAATTTGGGCCTTTTTGTACTTCATCCACACATGAATCATCAGTCCCTGCTGATGAAAAAGGGAAAAGTTATAAATATTTTAGAACTGTGCTATTATACAAGTTTAGTTGTATAAATATTGTTCTATAATGCAAAGTTAATTTCTTTTAAATGAATGAAATTGAATATGAATTGATTAAAAAATAGTTTTTGAAATTAAGATTTAAGGTATAGTTATAAAAAACAAAGCAAAAAAATTGTGATTACATGAGACATAATTAAGCATTGGTTTAAGCTGATTAATGAAAGATTCTTGAAGTATATTTAAAATAACAACTTACTATTGTATTCTATCAAATGCAAATATAGGATACAGAATAAATTATTTCTGTGGTAAGAATGTAAACAAAATTGAACCAAAGAAAAGGCAGTTGTCAAAAGGAATTATAAGTAGCATATCCATTAAGAGAAAAAAAATTATGGAATATTATTTATCATATAAGATGGTTAAATAAAAAATAGGAAAAACTATATTCTAGAAAAGTGATTAAAACATGAAAGAACAAAAGAAAAAAAATGCAAAATTAATATGTAGGTTTTAGAAAATATAAATTAGGGAAAGTACTAGTACTATGGAAACAACTGATTCATACATCAGAAAGTTTTACATATCAAGTCAATGTTCGGCTCTTTGCTCTAAAGGGTTCTTTTGAAATATTGGGTTGATCAAAAAATAATGCTGGTTTTTGATATGGTTCTTGAAACGTATATCTTATCATTACTTCAGTATTATGTATTTAGGTAAAATAATTTCTGACAGAATAAATGCACGTTTAGCTATAGACAATTTGCTTATTTAAGTGTTTAAATTCTACTTTCTATGGCACCTGTTACGGTCTAGTCAAGCTGATCATCCAACTTAAGGTTTTTTTTTTGGTACAACTATTTTGACATTTCAGTTGTTTTTTGTATATACAATTAGAAAAAAGGTGAAAAATTATAAAGTCTCATTTTATGAATTATTGAAATTAATCATTTATTGAAAATTAACACTTTATAAACTTATACGGAGGTATACCTCATATTGGTATTGTTTTTTAAAAATTTGTTTGTAGTGTTAATTTTCAATAATTAACAAAATGGAAATTTTTTATTTTTCACTTTTTTTTTTTTTTAATGTTTTAATTATAAATTTATAAGTAAAGAAACAAAAAACTGAAATGTTTGCTGAAATAGTGGTATTATACTTAAGGAATAATGAACAAACTTATTCCCTTACCCCTATATCTTAAAAAAGGTTATCAAATTCAAGCTGGTTACTATAATGAAGATGATTTATTAGTTTAATCTTCATAACCATTCTTAAAAAATTTAAATTTCTGTGAAAAACAAAATAATTTTGGTCTCGGCCTCTTGTCAAGATAGCTGAACATCAATAGGATGTATTGGTACTGAGAAAATTGTATTTTAAATGCAGTCAACCTATGGATGACACTCACAACAATAGATGTGGGAGTGACGAACCCACCCTATGAAAACCACGTCAAGAAACGCGGCTTGGATCTTCATGGTCTGCGCCTATTAAAAAAAAAAAAATGCAGTGAAGATTTTTGAAATTCTATCTTGAAAATTGCCTGTAGTCTGAGAATCACCTGTATATAAATTTATGTTTTCATATTCATAATTTTTTGCGATCCTATTTATAAACAATTAAATTCACAACCCTTCCTCCCGGTCTGGTAAAACATTTTGTCCTGTATTCATAGTTAAGGACTAGGCAACCATGCTTTTGACATGAGTCAAAACTGACAAAAGAATTCTTGTGACTGCCTTTTTTTTGCAAATGAAGGTAACAGTCATGAGTTGGTACCATTTAGATTTTATAAGGGTCGATTAAGATAATATTCAAAACTTATTCCCCAATAATTATAGTAAAACAGTTTTTTCACATTAAAGTAAATACAGTCAGCTTTATAATTGTTGAAGCCCATATTGGCATACATTTGTGGATCAAATGCAGACCAAATTCATGTTTCTGTTTGATCTCGAGGTTTGTACAATTGGTGCAAATGGCGCTCATTCCTTTATCTATTTCTCCATTTAGGGGGATGTCATCCCCCATTAATTTGGAAACCCAAAAACTAGGAAATTTAATGTTTGAGAACCAACTTCAAACTGCAAAAATTGTGATAAAATACTATTAAAAGAATATTTGTTAACATTTTGGCACCAAATTCTTCATTAGGTAAGGTCTTTGAGATTTATTTGGTTATTTGTAACTTCTTGATTGCACCTTTTATGAAGTGAGTATGATAAACTCAAAACACTACTCCAGGTTGAGCACTACCGAAGTCCAAAAAACAAAAAAAGATTTGGCTGGTACATGAGCTGCTGATGACAGAATTAAGTAGAAAGATAAAATGATTGCTTTTAGTAAAAAAAACAACTCATTTTCAGTAAGTGCAGAGAAAAGTATATCTTTATATAGATCTTATACCAAGAAAAGGAAATTATATTAATTCAGAATGTAAAAATACATTAAAGTTCAGAAAATGTTAAGTGTAAACGTGCAATGTTTAGTGTTGTGGGAAAAGTCAAGTTACTTAATCTTAAAAGGAAAATTTATATAGTATCTGAAAGTCACATGAGTTTTCAAAATGTGATCTAATACCATAGATAAACACCAATAATGTTGTATGTTGTACTGTTTACTTCCTATACTATATTTGAAGTATGTGTAAGTTTAAGTCTGATTTTAGCTATTTCAAAATCTTAGTACAGGTGATGCGTGTTGATAAGATTAAGAGTTAAAGAAATCTTAAAAACAAGTCACTATTTATATTATATTTTTAGTTCCTTTTCTATTTGTTTGTGAAAAAAAATATGTTTAAAAATATTAAGTTTTGTCAATTACACTTGTATTGTACAATATCAATTACATTAACTGCGGTGTGTAATGAAGCGTAATCAATTTACATATTTATTATATTTATACTTTCAGTTTTAGTTTAATCTTCATTCCATGATTTTAATAACATATTTTCAAGAAATATTGTGAATCAAATAATTGATTTTTTATTAAGTGAGAGCAATAAATAATTGACATAGTGAGAGCTTTGCTGCTTCAGGTCAAAAGTAGTATTGCTAATTTGACTCCCTGTTTACGAAAAATATTTTAAGTCTAAATAAACAGTATTACTTACATCCTTAGTGCCAAACCTAATAAAATTGTTGACTTAAGGCATATCAGACTTTTTTTTATTTGATACTATTATTTTTCAAAGAACCTAAAAGAATTATTATTAGAACTGCTACACCAGTTAAAATTACTTAATAAATCTCTACCCTGTTAAACTTATATTATTAATCTATGTTTAATTAATTAAATTTATTATTAATTCACCGATGGCTGACAGGCATTAGATATCACATTTCAAAATACTCAAGTGAGATAATAGTCAGAGAAGTTCAAAGATCAAGTTTAAGAGATTCTTCAACTCTTATGAGTAGGTGATGAAAAATTGTAGGTGATGGAGAAACTGCTTAAGTTTAAAGCGATAAGGAAAGAAGTGTTATTTTGATTATTAACTCATAGTATAAAGATATTTAAAAGTATTTTTTGCTTGAAGGTGAAGAGAAAATTGTGTGGAATGTAGAAAAATATTGATTATCAGTATTATCATTCCCAACTGAATTTTTATCTTATAGTTATTTATAAATCATGAATAAGAAAATATGACATTTCTTCTATAATGTAAAAAAATAAAAATAAAAGAATTTTTTTCAAGTTTAGAAAACAGGCATACCATAAGAAGATTTACTTGAATTGAAATGTATTAACTACATGATTATAAGAATATATTGCATTAATATTTTAAAACAGTTTAAAATACAGAGGAAATTTTATTTATTGTCATATCAACGAAACACAAGAAATAATTGTTTTAATCAATTAAGCAAAATTAATTTACTATATATTTTAACTTGAAAAATGAAGATTCCTAAAGTCGACAGAGAATATCTTACTGTTTCAAAAAGAAATTTTTCATATATGGCATATACATATATATTTAAGTTATTATTGATGTTTATTACAAGATATTCATCATTATAATTTTAGAAAAATAATTTAAATTGTAATTCATAAATATTGGAGTTGATTTACTTTTAGCTATTTCATTATTAAGTTTTTAATGTAATATTTGATAAGTTGTCTGTGAATTATGAGACTTTTACTGTATGTAGTAGAAAATTATAAAAGTGTTAATTTTATAGAAATTTTCAGCGAGATGAAAGCAAGAGTTGAAGAATCCCTAGTTGTCGATACGTCTTACCATGTTGGCTAATTGGTCTATGGAAGGTCATTTTTAGTGTTGTTTGAGGTGTTTGAGTCGTCAGCTGATCGCCAGAGACTGGAATAACCCTAGAACCAGAAAATATCAATTTGGCTTTTGTTTAGAACCCTTGATTTAGATTGCCTCATCATCTGCATATTTCTGTTGAAAAGTTCCAATTGGTAGAAAGATATACCAATACCTTGTTGAATTGTAGGCTGATGGGTCATCTGATCTCCTCAAAAAACCAGGATGTTGCGAGAAGTCTGGAATAATGTTTTCGTTCTCTACAACACATCTACCACTAGAACAATACTGAAACAAAAAGTAGTTATATACATTATTA
>NW_027116126.1:22259-23697 GCF_000696795.3 Halyomorpha halys | reverse complement strand
TACTACTACAACAATTGAAGGGTCACGGGTGCAATACTTTGTAAGGAAGTACTGCTACTAGACCAACGGTCGTGCAAGGAGATGATTTGGTTAGAATCACTCTCGACTATCAGATTTTTACTGAACTATGAGTACCCATTTAAGGAGGACCCCAAACGGCTCCAGAATCAACAGGGCTGATTTAACGTTAAACAAATAACGTTAAAACAATAACGTTTTCTTGTCCTTCGAGTTTTGTTGAAAATAATTCGGTAATTGAAGATAAAGAGCGATACTTGGAATGAGGGGATAGCCACATTTTTTTAATTTAAGAAATATGGGATCCTGTCACTGTTTAAATTATGTAAAATGACCGATTTTGACCGACTTCTAACAACTTTGTAATGTTTAAGTTAATCGCAGCCCCTTGAAACTGTCGGGTAAAGTCCAACATAATCGTACAATTAAGGAATGCAAGTTAATTTTTTTTTAAACTCTCCGAAACCGTAACCGAAACAGATACTTCGATGGTACACTAATTGCATTGTTTTATTTCTAATTCTTATTTCGACAGAGGACTGTTTAGCTCGAGTGAAGCGGTCGATACACCATAACGTAGGTTGCCAAACTTGACCTAGAGGTTGGTGATCCATGACATTGTAAAACATAAGACTAGGAGGTTCTAATTTTTTTTTATTTAAAATTTATTTCTGTTTATAAACATTTATTTTGTCGAACAAGATAAAAGCTATCATTTCAGAGAAAAAATATTGAATTACTTGTAGTATGTGAATTTTGTTCAATTATCTTGTCAAACTTTATCTGTATACAAATTTAAATATTGATTTGTATATAGATTAAATAATGAAAATTTGTCATCATATTTAAATATCAAGGTTTAGTTTAATCAGTTATAAGTTTACATAAGATTGTGAATGAAAATATCTCGTGCTGTCGATAATTCCTTAAAATAGTATGTTTACACATTGACCAATCAATGAAAATGATACGGTGAACTAAATAAGTAAAATAGTGATTTAATTTTTTTTCAGTTGTACAAAATATAGAGAGTAATTATAATGATGCGTTTATTGTCGAGTGTAGATTATTAATTTATTTTAAGATAATTCAGTGTTGATAATAAATTTATTTTATTTTAGAGCTAAAAACAAAAACAAGATATTGACCATAACATATTGAAAAAACAGTACTAGGATTATGTTTTTTATTTTTTCGTAATATAGTAAAAAAAAAAGCACAGTATAACAAAAAAGTTAGGAGATGGCGTGATAGTAACAATGTACTGGAAAAAATAAAATAAAATTCATAATTTCTTGTACAGTTTTTTCACTATAGTATGGTTAATATCTTGTTTTTATTTGTACATTTCACTTATTTGTATTCATTATTACTCCACAGACCACGCCTCTCGGGAGTAATAATTATTAAAAAAAAAAAA
>NW_027116126.1:20995-22209 GCF_000696795.3 Halyomorpha halys | reverse complement strand
CCCGCAGTTTAGAGATCTGTTGTCGATATGCTTACTTATCAAGTAAATAGATAGGTAAGAAAAGCTATTTAATTTAAAACAAAGAAAAGGTACTTTTTAACAGAAGAAAAATTGAAACTCAACGTGGTCAAAAGGATAAATAATATTATTTAATAATATAATAATACGAAATAAAAAAGGTTACCATATGACACTACCAAATTTCCAAGCTAACTGACTGTGTTCTTCGACGAGTTAAGTCGTAATTTTTGTGATCACGCATTGGGTACGGTGACAAGTGTAGTCAAAATGTATTGTTCTGGATGGGCAGAAATCACAGTGTCAGGCCAGAATGTATTAAACTATTGCTAGTAAGTTTTTTCTTCTACGATCGTTTCCACGTCCGAGGGACACGGAATTCCACCCAAGACATTGCGAGGGATCGACTAAAATCGGTCTCACGATCGACCGGTCGATCACTTGCTCCCCCTTACTATAACATTTTATGTATAGTTGATTAAATATAAAGATAAATTAATATTATATATTGAAAGGTAGTATAAATTTTGTTCCTTCTTTTTACTTTTCGATATATGAAATATATAGCTAAGAAAAAAAAGTATTATGATGGTGCGAAATTCCAAATTCGAGTATCACTAAATGGTGTGTGATTAGCCTAGTTCAAAAAGGAAAAGTCGCACGAAACTGAAATTATATTTTAGGCGGGTAAATGCCTCGGATGTGACAGCAAATATAGAATAGATTTTCAAAAAAACATATTTTTTGTATAGGCTATTGCAACAAAAAAGCTCTCAACAATTTTGATGGAACTTGTCTTATGTCTTCTTCTTAACACCCTTTAATCATTCAAAACTGTAATTAATACCAAAGACAACACAGGGAAAATTAACCGCATATAATTGATTATGGGATAATAGCCTGAATGACGGTCAAGAAAGGTACCATAATAAGAAGTAGAAAAAAATATTTAATGACCAAAATTTGCCCCAATTAGCAGGACTTTATGGGGACTAAATGAAAAAAAGATACAAATATTGTAAAACATGATAAAACCACAAGAATATATTTTGAAAGTTTTACAAAAAAAATATATAAAAAAATAACACAGTATACTAAATGAATAGGAAAAAAGTTATCAATTGAAAAATATTTATTGAGCAAGCAAAACATACTATAGTTGTTAACGCCATAATATAATTACGTTGTAAATAATT
>NW_027116126.1:18327-20420 GCF_000696795.3 Halyomorpha halys | reverse complement strand
TTTTTTTTTTTGAGCATCTAGTATAATTATTAACGCTTAATTAAGTATAATCACTTTCAGGAATATTTTTCCTCCATCTAATAAAAATATGCCTGAGGCTGTAACTGATGAAATCTCTATTCAATTGCCATTTTGAAATAAAATTTGAAAAAAATAATTTCCCACTAGTCTTGAAGTCGGCTCTCAGATTATGGCGAATAGACAAATGTTTTATTAGATTTGAACTCTACGTGGTAATGTTAATAAGGCTTAACCATAAAAAATAGAATACACCTTACTCCATCTCCCCAACAGCTGAATAATTCCATGTTCATAGAATGTCTGAGGTTTATTAGCGAAAAAGTGATCAAGGTGCTGCCTGACATCCTGTTCGTTTTCAAACCGTTTTCCACTTAAGGAATTTTGTAGGGACCGAAATAAGTAGTAGTCACTAGGAGCAAGATCCGGTGATTAGGGAGGCTGGGGCAAAAGATCCCATCCTAGGGCTAGCAATTTTTTGCGAGTGACTAACGAAATGTGGGGCTTAGCGTTGTCATGATGGAAGGCGACAACCTTTCGATTTGCCAGTTCTGGGCGTTTTCTTCGAATCGATTCATCCAAATTGTGTGCAGTGTAGAGTGGAATCGATCGATACTCCTTGTGGCAACAGCTCATAAAATATCACAACCCTTGAAATCCCACGTTACAGAAAGCATTATCTTCTTTGGGTGCAATCTCGCTTTAGATGTGGTTCGTCTTCAAGATCTTTTTCGGACCACATTATCGTAGACAATCCACTTTTCATCCTCTGTCACAAGTCTTTTAAGAAATGGATCATTTTCTTGACGTTTCCTCAGTGCATCGTAAATCGAAATGGATGCTGCCAAGTTGGCTTCGGTCAGAGAGTGGGGGACCCAAACATCAAGCCTACAAACGTAACCGAGCTTCCGCAAATGGTTTTCTACGGTTGTATGTGATACGTCTAGGACCTCTGCAATGTCTCACATACAAGACGTATGCCTATATAAAATTCTATTACAGGTTATTTTGAAGGTTCTGAAAAAGAAACCAAAGAACTTGGACTAAAACTACAATTTGAAAGCTACTGAGCATGAGGCTTCAATGTCGACGGGTCGCAGTGTAACTACTACTATGTTATACACGATATACTATTATTTATTATAATAATATAATAAGATATATTATAAGGATATAATATAGAGCACTACAATATAGTAGTATCTCCGGTATACACACAATATCCTCTAGAGGTTGACTCAAGAAAATGGCCACGGAGATAACTCTGTACTGTAGAACAAGAATACACACGGTGTCATATGTTGCTATTGACTCTAATAATAAAATTTTTATATCCATCAAACACAACCAATATCCAACTTTCAGAACTTTCTGACGGAAAGTATTCTACAACTGAGGCTCAAATTCAGATAAAGAATTTCCTGTTTGACAATTTTTTTTCTATTTGGAAACTTACTCAAACTTTAGTTTCTCAAGATAATCGAATATATAACATATACTGTTTATTGAATAAAACAAAGGATGTGAAGTTTACTTGTCCGTAGTTTCGGAAGAGCATATAGATGACTCTGTAACATGATATATCTATATATAATAACTAAGCAATTAGTTATTCACTAGATAGTTTAACTTCTTATGTATTTACAATGCATTAAAACGATTTCATACTCACTTGTCCTTGATATGTTTGTAAGGGGTCAAATTTTATTCTGATACTGAGTTTAATTCATATCATTAATTTGAACATTCATATTTTACCAATCCTAGTTCATGCTCTGCACAGAACTGTTTTCGTCTACGTAAATTAATACAAAAAATTGACGGAATTCCCCATTCAAAAATGACAATTTTCAGTTTGTCGGTATTCCCAGCATTTTGTATATAAATTATCACAATTCCGGGAAATTTTGGTTCGATTACTCCTTTGTAAACATCCCCCATTTGAGATCTCTTGCATAATCTAATAACTATTTATAACCTTCCCATACACTCTGGTCAGGCTTGTTATTAATTTAATAGTTTGTTTATATGATAGTGATAGTGTTGATTAATCGAAAATTAAAAGTTTTAAAAAT
>NW_027116126.1:14387-18109 GCF_000696795.3 Halyomorpha halys | reverse complement strand
AAAAAAAAAAGATATTTTTAATTACACGGAAATATATGTTTTTTTCAATTAGCATTTAACAGTAATCAAGTAATTAAGAGATATGTCTCATCTGTCTCAGAATGGACTTTCATCTAATGGACTTTGAAATACTTACATTGACGACCAGGAGGACGGCGAATATCACCGAGAAACGAGTGAGAGCGGATGCGAACATGTTCAGTGTATTCCTGAGGATACCTACCCTAACCAAAGTTAAGGAGGTTTATATAGTAAGGAGAGGTCTTTGTCGAAGGAGCGTGTCCTATCCTCCAGGCTAGTATCGCTTCTATCACAGATAGTCGACCCCTCCCTTGAACTGGTTCACAACCCATTTTTGTATTTAAATTGTCTTCTAATTTATTTAGAATTTTCCCAAAACAGTTTATCTCCTTGGCTTCAGATATTGTCCAGTATAAAGGTTATACAAGCCTCTCAACTGTCATTATGTTCAAAATAAGATTGGGCAACCGAACAGAAGACACATACCCTTTCGTTATGTTAGTAGAAGTACTTTTAAGAAATAACCAGCGACTACAACATTGTTAAATAGCTAAAGCATTTTTCTAATTATTTTTAAATCATCAATGTTTTAATTATGATCGAATGAATTAATAATTTATACTTACTGCCTATTTATGTCATTACTAAGACAGAACCATTTACTGCTTTCTAATTATATATAAATAGCTAACCTTTAGGCATAATCTTTCGGTTCTTCCAATTCATTAATAATCATTATAATGGACGAGCACATTAATTAATATAACTATTTTTTTTAGATTACATTCGTTTATCTTAATTTTTTTTATTTAAGAATTTACAAATTAATTTCGACTTTGACCATCAAATAACGTACCTGGTATGAGGGTAACCTAGTTTAAGTTGGATACGCATGTGACATATTTTCAATAGAATATCTTGGGTCTTTCGAATAATTCGTAGATTTAAATGTATTTCTGTTAATTATTTTATATTGTTTATATTATATTATTTACTAAAGAATTTCAGAAATGACGAAAAAATATTCGTTTTTTTTATAATATATTGAACACGATATTTCAGAATTTCCTTCAGCTATCTTGTTTTATATTGGATAACTTATACCGCATTTGAGAAATTGTGAAACATGGTCATTCAGTGTGGAATAAGAGAGGAATAAAGGTGCAGCTTTTGTTAAGAGAATTATATACATGTGACAAAAATATGATTGGAATAATGATGGATTTTTTCCGATAGATCATGTTCAGGTTATCTTGTGACCTTCTTCATTGGTCATTTCATACTCGAATCTCTTATTCTTTCATTGCCTCGGCATATCTGGACACCCATACTCTTTGCTGAAATATTATTTATTCCAATTGGGAATTGGGAATTTAAATCGTTATTGGATGGATTTGACCTATTTTTTTGCGTTGTCTAAGATTAAATATTGAGTAGTATTATCTATTGATATTGAAATCGATTGGGCTATTTATCTGGTCAGGAATCGTGTTCCATCAAAAAGCAATTGGTATTTTAAGATATATTTGTTGTTAGCTTCCTAATATATGATTTATATTTGTTATATAGACATTCCTAAGGAAATAAAAATTTTCGGAATAATATATTGAACATTTTTCACTCATTCATGTCTGGTGACACCAACATGCTGCTGTCATACCCAAGACATACTGATACTCTAACAGTAAGTGACAACATGTTGGTATCATACATCGCTGCATATTTTATATATATAGGCATAAGCCAGATTTTTGAATTTTGATTTCTGGTTTTTGCCTGCTACGGCGTTGGTTTTTATAAAAAATAAATAAGAAAAACAAAACCTGGTTACATAGAAATGTTAGAACTAAATCTTTGCGGACCCCCTAGAATTAAAATATTCAGATCATTAAATAGGTTGGTTTTAATCTATAAATAGGCTATTTATTAAATCTTAGCTACTGTGAAATCATTTCAACGATAACAGGAATTCATTAATAAGGCACCTTTTTGTAATTGATCAAAGAAAAAAAAATGTCCTCCCTCAAAATTTGCGGTATTACGTTTCTGGATATCTAGAATAAAAACTCTTCTCGTGGCTTTTTCTTTTAGGAGATTACTGGGCTGATTTGTATTTTGAAAATGTACCCCTAGATATGTGATTCAAAATTGTATGTATCCATAACTAGATGATTGATAAAGATAAGGAACCATTCAAACTTTTTTATGACCAAATGCATATAGGAAACAAAAAAAATAATAATATAATATAAAATTGACAAGACTTTCTCATTAAACTCAATTAAAAATTAGAATTACTGCATCTTACATCCTATTATAGATACTGAAATTTTCTTCTTTAGTATATATGTTTTCTTAGCAATCATGAAAAAATAATTATTACAACAGAAACCTTTTATCAAATCATATAAATTAGATATAACTGGGTCCAACAGTTACAGTGTTTAAAAATATATAACCCCAAATTTCCTGTTTTAGGAGGGGAACCCGCATATTTATTCGTCCAAATGAGTTTTACCAAAACTTCCTATGTTTGTTTTTGCATCGCTTCGTCGAAGGCCTTTTGAAATTCCTTTTTGCACATTGGTCAAGGAAAAGAATAAAGGAACCTTCAGATTTCCCCTGTGGAGTAAAGTTTTTCGAAACATCTGCGAACTAAACTGAATGATAAATTTTGAGTAACTGTGAAATCAATTCCTCCCACTTTATTCTCTTTCTTGGCCAATGAAGAAACTGCGAACCAATTACTAAATTTTTTAGGGAAAGAGAAATATCGATAAAAATCAAAGAAATATTTATTATTTTATTTAAAATGACAGCATTCATTAAAGCAAGGATAACCGTGCACCTGTAGAATATTAAGGAATAGAACATTAAGGAAATGCTTTTTTTTTTTTTTTTTTTTTTTTTTTTTTTAGTAGTAATATTTAATGAAAAACCTTATAATTTTCGTAGTGTGTGATCTCGAAAGTAAAAGTTTGTTTTTTCCGTACTACATGATGGTAATATGAATGTGAGAATCATGAGACAGTGCAAAGCTCACTGACCTACTCTTCTAATTGATTTTTTAAGGTCTTTATCGTTGGATACAACGTCTAGTGGATTGCGGAATTTTTGGGTGCACATTAAGAGGCTCGAGGAGTTCATTAAATATTTGTTCATAAAATAAAAATTTGCTTACACTATCTGGAAGGGATCGGTCAGAATTTAATTTGCCTACAGTAGGTCGCATTGTAATTACATTTGTTGGTAGCATTAATGTACAAATAAATGAAGTTTCCAAAAACCCATATTGAAATAATGGATGTCGGATAGTTATGGCAAAGAAAGTAAATGTCTCCAAGATAGGTTGTTTTGTCTGACTGCACTTAGGTTAGAATACTGAACCCAAATCGTCATAGATGACTAAATTATTCGGGAATGTTACGTGGAATATTGCCTATTGTGTGTTATCAAAGAAAAGTTCACATCACAGCTCACTAACAAGCTTGGATTTTTGTACGATACTAGGATATGAAAAATTTCACAGATAAGATAACTATTGAGTTAGCAAAGAAAATACTGTGCTTCTTGATGATTGGTATGGAACTGAGGCATGCCTCATGATCCATTTTACAGGTCATACTTCTAGTAATTAATTCAAGTTTAACGAACTGTTTTTTTGTAATAATAATTTGCCCAAAATTAATTTTTGCTTTATC
>NW_027116126.1:10082-14337 GCF_000696795.3 Halyomorpha halys | reverse complement strand
AACTATGACTCTGTTTATATGGGAATTCCACTTGAGTTTCTGATCTAGAATTATTTCTAAGTACTTCACCTCTTTTGTGGTATTAATCTGTACTCCTCCCAGTTTGCAATATTCTATATTAAGAATCCTCTTCCTCGTAAAGGGTACAATGGTGGTTTTGCTTGGATTTATGCTCAATTCTTGTTCTTGGCACCAATTCCAAGTGACCTTCAAGGCTAGTTGCATACGCTTTATCAAAGTTTCTTCATGCTTGCCTCTTATTATTATAGCCAGATCATCTGCATAACCTATAGTTTCAAACCCTTCATTTTTTAGTTTATATAGGAGACAGTCTACCACCATAGTCCACAAGAGGGGAGAAAGAACTCCCCCCTGCGGACATCCTTCATATAGTACATGTCCCAGTTACGATATGAAAATAGTGTTGGGAGACGTTAACGCACAGGTTTGTAAGGAAAAGGAGCTGAGACCCACCATAGGAGTTCATAGCTTACACCGCAGAACTAATGACAATGGGTACAGAATGGTAAGCTTTGCAACGTCCAAATCTATAGCTGTTCTGAGTACTATGTTCCCTCATAAAAATGTCCATAATGAAACATGGCACTCTCCGAATGGCACTACAGCAAGTCAAATTGATCACGTGCTGGTATCCTCCAAAAACTTTTAAATGTGTAAATGATATAAGATCGTATAGAGGATATGATGTTAACACGGATCATTACCTCATTATGATGAAACTCCACCAAAGAATAAAATGTTCTGCTAAGAAACAACAAATACGATATGAGCAGTGGAACACAGAAGGCATAAAGACAGAAGAAATAGTAACTAAGTTCTCTGAGAAGTTTCATGAGTTTGTCATTAGCGGAAGAGTTGGTGAAGCTGCGGCGACAAGTGAAAGTAGGTGGAGGTATATCAAGGTAGGATTGGCCCAGACTGCTAAAGAAGTGTTTGGAGAAAAAACAAGACATCCTCGTAACTATTGGTTTGACGAAGAATATGTACAGGCTATCCAGAAGCGGAATGAAAAAAGATTAATGTAGATTAGTCGAAAGACAGGACTCAGTTACAAGGAGTACAAAGATGCCAGGATGCACACAAAGAGATTAGTTAGAAGCAAGAAGAGGGAAGCATTAAGGAAACAAATTGAGGGATTTGAAAATTCAAGAAGTAGAAATGAGTCCCACAAGTTCTACAAAATGGTGAATAACATTAAGTGTGGACCGATTAGGAGACCCAACCTAATCGAAGACGACCATGGTAACATACTTATGCTTGAAGAAGAAGTGCAAGAAAGGTGGCGGCAATATTTCAAGAGCCTATTGAACCCGAGAGAAGCGGTGAATTGTCTGGAAGATCGTGTACAATCACCGGTGGATATTAATGATGAAGATTTGGAAGCCATTCCACCCAATGTAGAGGACATCGAAGACATCTTGTCTAAACTTAAAAAAAAAAATCACCCGGTAATGATGGACTCCCAGCAGAATTGTTTAAAGCAGGGCATCACGAAGTCGCCAGGGAGCTACAGGACCTGATAGCTCAGATATGGGAAGAGGAAACCATACCCAAGGAGTGGAATGAGTAGTAGTGCCTATATACAAGAAGAAGGGGGATTCAACGATATGCAGCAACTATCGAGGGATTAGTTTGCTTAACACTGCATATAAATTTTTTTCCATATCCCTGTATAATAGGCTCTTTCCACATGTCAAACAGAAACTGGTTGATTATCAAGGTGGGTTCCGGCCCAATAGGTCTACTATTGATCAAATCTTCGCCCTGAGGCAAATCTCTGAGATGATGAAGGAACATCAGCAGACAACTTGGATGCTGTTCATTGACTTTTGGGCTGCCTATGATACAATCGTAAGGAGTGAGCTCATAGTGGCTATGCGTGAACTGGGGCTTCCTAGTAAACTCACCCGACTAGTAAAATGCACAATGGTAAGCACAACCTGCCAAGTAAAATCCTGTGGATTATCATAGCCTTTTGAAGTAGGATGTGGCCTAAGACAGGGTGACCCAATAGCTCCTCTCCTGCTTAATATCGCTCTACAAGCAATCATAAATAGAGCAGGAATAAGTCAGGAAGGAACAATATTCACAAAGATGACCCAAGTTCTGGCCTACATAGACGACATCGTCATCATCATCGGTAGATCCCTGCAGAGCATTAGGACTGCTTTTGAAGCAATGGATGTCGAAGCGAAAAGGATGGGCCTGCATATTAATGAGGAGTCGCCTGGAAATGGGCCCTATAATTTCGAAGTGGTAAGAAGTTTTACTTACCTTGGCTCTATTATCAACGAGAACCAGGATGAAGAAGAAGAAGTTAAAAGCAGAATTGCTTGTTGAAGCAGAATAGAGCTTATTTCTCCATTGTAAGGCTAATTAAAAGCAGACTTGTTAGTCGTACCACTAAGTTCACCCTGTACAAAACGTTGATAAGGCCAGTCGTCACATATGGTGGAGAAACTTTGACGCTAAGCAATAAAAGCATTAACCTGCTAGACAGGTTTGAAAGAGTAATTCTGAGGAGAATTTTAGGGCCTGTATGTGATAATGGTAATTGGCGAAGAAGGAAAAATGGTGAACTTTTTGGGCTCTATAAGGAATGTACCATCTCCGCGTAGATAAGAATACAGAGGCTTAAAATGGCTTGGCCATGTAATGAGGATGAGCGAGGAAAGAGTGGCACATAAACTGTACAGTTACGTTCCAGATGGTGTGCGGCAATGTGGTAGGCCGAAGGGCCGATGGAGGGATGCTGTGAGGCGGGATCTGCGACAACTTAGGATCCCAGTTACCCTTACAGAAGATAGAGAAAGTTGGTTGGCGGCCGTTGAGCAGGCCAAGGGCAGCTTAAAGCGCCTGTTGTGCCAGTAAAAGAAGAAGTACATGTACTTGTATACAAAAATAGGAAAAATTATTGTTTTGGCAACATCTTTAAGCCTTGTTTCTCATTTGGCTGGTATTACAGTTTGAGATATTTTTAATATAAATTTTTCACTTTTGGGAGCACATATAGCTGTTGTTAGTACTAATAGTTTCTATGGTGCAGACAGTAAAAAACAGCTCCTTTGAGATCACTATTGTCTTCTCCAAAATATTTATATAATTTAAACTATGAATATGTTAACACATATTTTAAAAATCATTTAAAACATAGCTTGAGACAAAAAAAATTTTCACAAATTTAAAGGACAGATGTTAACCCAGAAACTATCATAGGAAAGATGATGTAGGTATTTTTTATTTGACTTTAAGTTGTATTATTTTTGTTTTATTTAGTTTATTTTTTTCATTACTTTATTTTTTCCAAAACTACTGTACAGGCTGAAGTATAATTGAATTGATAATCTAAGTAATATTGGCAATTATATCAATCATTCATGTAATTTGCCTATAAGGGCCTAAGTTAATATCGGTGAAAATATGTCTCTTATATAGGGATATCTTGGAAACTTTTTGTTTCTATTATTGATTATTGTTTAGGAATGGAATGTATTCATTGGAAAGCTTATGAATTCTTCAATTGAAGAAAGCACAAATTTGGACAATGAATTGCCTTCATGGATAACTGGGGATAAGATTCACCAAGTTCTTAATCTGAAGGTAATCTTTAATTCAACTCATATTTAATAAAATTGATTAATGACAAATTATTGTTTTACTTTTGTAATATTTATTTGTTTTTTCATTGAGTCAGATTTTTATATTAGACTATATCTTGTATAGTCCTTATATAGGAAGAACATATTTAGGATTAGCTAGCTAATGTTTAGTTAACTAAGGTACAAACTAATAGCTAAATAGTTGTCAGAATTAGTTCCTCTTAAAAACTGGAATTAATTTAGCTATTGAATTTTAGCTCCCGCTAAATCTTACTACTAAATTAATTGTTAGTTGTCCAATTCAACTAACAACTAATTTAGTCATAATATTTAGTGGTATCTAATGGTAAATAGCTAAATTAGTTCCAATTTTTTAGGAGAACTAATTCTTTAACCCTATTTGTGGTTTCCCTAACATATCAGGGTCTGTTCATAACATTTCAGGGGTTCTAAAAATGAAAAAAAAAAATTATTTTATGATCACACTACAACTTATCGATTTATTTCAACTTTTTGGATTTCTAACATATTGGGGTCCTTGTAAACGTTTTTGGGGGTGCTGAAAATAAAAATCGATTTTGTGGTCTCACACTTGCAAATTTATTTATTTTAACTTTTCGGATTTCAAGCATATT
>NW_027116126.1:7593-10032 GCF_000696795.3 Halyomorpha halys | reverse complement strand
AATAAATAAAAAAAAAATTAAAAAAACAGGTCATAGTCCAGCATTTCTCTTGACTGCCTGTTCCGATTGGAACAAACCGTCCTGTTCCTATTTCAATTGTTTACGAACAGAGCACTGATATAAAATGGAAATAATAATAGTAAACGATACAGGTTTGTAGGTCATTTTATTATCAGTCACTGAATAGAGTTGGCAGAAGTGAAAATAGCCATGGAAATCCGCAGACGTCATCTATCCGCTTCGTTTCCACCTTAAATGTGTTCTGAAACTATGTCGATATTAACCGTAAATTTTGGATTTTATTTTGTAAATTTAGATTTTTTTAATTTAGCCTATCATTATTTTTGAAAATATGAGTATTTCCTATTCATAATTTATTAAGATGAAACGGCTTTATTTACATCGAAAATCATTATTAAGTAGTGAAATAAAAATTTCATAAGTAGTAAACCTTTTAACATAGAAAAAAAATTTATGAAAAATATTTACGTGATTCCGACACGATATTGAACAAGTTCAAATGAGTTAAAATACAGAATTAGTAAAGTTATATTATTGTTAAATGTATGAAACTAGGAATTAGTGATTACAAATTATTTACAGAATACGATTAAAACGTATTGTGTATATATAGTTGAAGAAATTAAGAATATTATCAAGGAAACAAAAATAAAAATATTAATTAAAAAAAAAAGTTAAAGATTTTTATTTTCAATTGACTATTTCAAGTCTGTAGAAACATAAAGAATAAGTTAAGTACAAACAATTACAAAAAATTGATAAACCATTACTTTTATGAAAAAATATTTTATAGGTTAGATATAAAAGTCTTGGTGTAAAAAGGTTAGTAGAATTTATGAGTTAATAACCTTAAAGAATTTAGGCGTTGATGACCAGAGAGTTTTACGCCTTTAAGCAACAATCAACAACAACAACCTTAAAGAATTGTTCTCTCAAGTGAATTTGGTTGATTCTCTATTCAGGAGAGTTGAAGATTTGACAGGTATATATAGTTTTAATAAGAACTATTTGGCACAACATTGTTAGATTTTTATTTTATTTATTTTTTAACAGCAGTGTCGTATGTATTAAACCCACATAAAATTAAAAGCTAGAATTAAATAAATAGTATAGGTGATTAAAAACAAAATTATTTTAATCTAATTAAAAATATGTAACTGGTAAAACATGTAATTTTACTATATTATATAGTATATTAAAATATAAAGCACAGACAATGGGGACAGGTTTATAATTAAGGTTTGGAAATTTGTTATGTCCGCAATGAAAAGTTATTCTTTTGTTAAAAAGAGTTAATTGAAAAATTATACAAAAGATTCAGTTAAAAGAACATAACTTGCCATCTCTAAAGCTTATTAAATTACATATTATTAAAATTTATGCTATTAGTAATTGCTAGCTAAATTTCTAAACAACATTTTGTGTTTTAATTACTCTAAAAAATGGCCACACAAGTAGCAACAAACCAGTTCAGCTATATTTTCTAGTAGTTGCGTATAGATTAATTGTCATGGCAGTAGTTTTAAACAATAGACTTGTGAAAACCAAGTTGCATTGACTGTAATATCAGCTATTATAATGTTAGTTCATTACTGATTTATTATTATTTCATTATCACTCATTAAGAAAGAAATGATCAGTTAGTTGAGAAGAATGAAAATAGTTAGTTCAGTACGTTTATCTATTAAAATCATTAATCATTGATATCTAAGTGGCAAAGAGTGTAAAAAAAAAATTACTTTTTTTCTTCGGCAATTCTTTCCATTATATACAAATACAACAGTTTCTTTTATTATTAGAATATTTTAAATTTTATTTCAAAATTAAACTATACTTTTTTATATTGTAATGTGTGAAATTGACCTAGAACACACGTGCGCCTCTTCCTCAAAACATTTCAAGATACACCAATGAGTTGAGTTCATGGCCAGGGGTTATTGGCAGAACATTTTAAGCATTTTAAACATTTTATTTTAAATGACCATAATTTAATTATACCATGACAATTATTTAAATAAAACATAAAAGTTTTATGTTTATCAACTTTGAAAATTGAAAAATTCTAAAACATCAGCAGCTACCATGCTTAAAAAAAAATGTAGTGTGTAATAATGAATGTTAGATTAATCTTGGTACCCTGATTGAAAGATTTATACTTTTTTTCTTATTTACACACACCCCTTATAAAGAGTAAAAATATTGGGATACATATTAAAATTTATCATATAAAACTTCTTTCAGTCACTTTCTATAGTTCCTTCTTTTTGTGTCCACTATAATGTTTCACTTTGGGCAAATTTGTTTTTAAATTTATGACAGGCAATAATAAACAAATCTTTTGAACATTGGAAATCTAAGATGTAAGAATATAAGTAGTAGAAAGGCAACCTTTGACATTATAAAAACAATAGCCATTAT
>NW_027116126.1:5748-7138 GCF_000696795.3 Halyomorpha halys | reverse complement strand
AAAAATATATATAGATATATATATATATAAAAAAGTATCCTTTGCCTTAATAAGTTGGGGATATGTATAGACATGGCTTTGAATATATATAAAATACTGTTTACCAAGTTATTAATCCGGTTTAAATGAAATATATTTACCGTCGGTGATAAGAGTTACTACAAGCCTATACAAATGTTTTCCCTGTTGTATCGCCGACAGTAAGAAATGAATACAGAGGTGTAGAAGAACCCCTACCCGTGTCCTATAGATTTGTGAGTTGTTTTACTATAGCTGTTCGATTCTAAAGATAAATCGGACCGAGAGAGAGGTATATAAAGTTATCGCTGTGTGTTATTTATTGCTAGCAACAACAACAATGGGATTGTCTAAACAGAACCCGACCCGTTGTATAGAGGCCTCTGATAGGCTATCTCCTCTACAAAGGGATCTTGCCATCGTAAATAACTCCGGTCTCGGGATCCCTCAGTTCGCTGCCACAACGATTATAATACTTGCTTCTTCTGCTCTCTATGTTTCTATATTGGGAAATATCCCAACCTATGGATTAGTTTTTCTGGGAGTGAGTGGAAGGAGAAGGTATATAATAGTATTTAGTGTATATATGTTAAAATATCAGTAGATATATATTTTTTTAAATAATTTATTTATTGTTATTCACAACTGTATATACATATATACAAACATGTGGATAATCTACCCATTGATTGAACTACACTAACATTTGTAGAGGAGAAGATCTCGAGGCCATCTTCTTTTTCAGACGCCTAGGACGATTATTAGGCAATGAAGGAGAAGCCAGGTTAGAAACAGCTGGATTTGGATGGTTGGGAAGTTTATCATGGAAGGAATGGTATCTGGTTCTGGCCAAATCGGCAACTTATGGCACATTGAGATCCTGATGTATGACTTGATTTGTGACAAAGTAAAGAGCATTAAGGATTTTGGATTCGGTAGGAATTTGATGGTTTAGTGGAGCCCCACAGCTCAACTCCGTATATCCAGACGGGCCTTATTATTGTCATGTAGATCGTCTTTTGTAATGAGTTGGAAGTTTAAACCGTTTGTCTAGTAAGTGCTGTAATAGTCGGAATCTGCGTGCAGTTTCCTGTCTTTTCAGTCTTGTGTGAGGATTCCAGGTTAGTCGTTTGTCAAGATGTAGTCCAAGATAATGAATCTGTTCTACAGGGGTAAGAGCCATATTATTAAAGTATACTGTAGGGCAGTCGGCAAGTTTACGACGAAGAGTAAATGTGATTTGTTGGGATTTATTTTTATCCTCCAATTTCAACACCATTCTTCGAGGATTGTGATATGGGGCTGAAGAGTTGGGATGCAATCAAAGGGTTATTACAAACTGTGAGCACACATGTGTCATCAGCATACGTGG
>NW_027116126.1:0-5698 GCF_000696795.3 Halyomorpha halys | reverse complement strand
ATTTGATGGGATTTATTTTTATTCTCCAATTTCGACACCATTCTTTGAGGGTTGTAATACCTTGATTCTAAATTCAGAGGGAAAAATTATGACCTGAATATTGGTGGACACCGATTTGTTAACAATGGTCCCGCAAACCAAGTGATTCAGTCAACTAATCCACCACTTCTTTCCCAAATCACTCCTCAATCACTTCAGTAAGTAAAACGTTTCTGAACATATCAACCATTTTAGATATTTAAAAAAAATTGATAACGAGTCATAGTTTAATTAAGGATTATTCCTGTTGTGTAGTTTTCTCAAATATCTCAGTAGTTATCTAGTGACCTAAATGCACACGGATTGACATAATAATCAAACATACAACAGAGCCACAAATAGCTAATTGGAAAATAATAGTCAAATATAAAAAGGGGTGTAGCAAGTGTTTAGCACATCAAAAGATCTAGAGGGTATTTGAAGACAAAAGGAAGAGGAAGTTGTGACCAATTTTTTGTTTCTATCTATAAATTGAAGTTGTTAATTAAAATTGTTGATGATTTGAGTAACATGGGAATGTCTGGTTCACCAGGTGGGCCAATTACTACTTTTTGCCAACCCACGACAGCTATCTTGATGTTGTCTTGTACTATTTGTCGTGGGAGTGTCAAGATATAAATATTAATTGCCCCAGATGGGAATCAACCCACTCCATTCTCACACAATTATAAAGATTCAATTTTTAAATTAAATAATTATAAAATATTTAAATGATGAACTTTTCAGTTTAAAGGAGAAGGACTAGAACAAGTCACAAAGAGTGCTCAGAAGGGAGGGCACAAGTTGTGCCATTATAAGGTACTTTTTTTATGGGGTTGAGGATTTTTTGGGTGACCATATTTTTGTGGGGTTTCGATTTGGGAGGTCCTTCAACCAAAAAACATTGAGCCACCTATACCTTTTCTGCATAAATAAAGATTCAAATCCATTTTTCATTAAACAAAGGGAGAGAACAATACAATTTTTTAAGGAAGAGGGCGGGGGGAGGGGGGCATGCACCATCCACAATGATAAGATGGGCACCCCTGGTTTATAATGTTTACAATCAATGTATTGTCTTGATGTTGACATTACATCTAAGTGTGTCACTATGTTTAAAAAATCCTAAATTGGTAGTTTTAAACTAAATAAGTTAATTTTTTATTATGTTGAATATGTTTCATTAACCATGAGGAAGATATGTTGGTTTTTACCTAACCTAGGTTTCTACTGTGTTTCAAGAAATTTTAAACATCCTTATAGCTTTAAGTATCTTTTAACTTCACCAAAGAAGTTCAATCATACAAATGAGAATAATCTCATCTTCCTGTTGGTTTAATGAAAAATACTAGCTTGGATGAAAACATACGTAATAATATTTACTACTGAGTTGTTTATTTACACTTCTGATGTCAATATTTTTCCTTTACAATGCTTATATCATAAGGACGTGTTTATTTGTTCTACTTTTTCCTTCCGGAAGGAGAAGAGCATTACAGATCATACAATTTATCTTAGTATATGTAATAAAAAATCAAATTATAGGGTTATGAACCTTTTATTACCTTTATTTATCGGAAACTGTGATTCTTGTACATAAAATGTAATACTCATGTTCCTAAGGGTGGGGTCCGTGGCGGAAGGGAAAGCAGTTTCTGTCTGATCCTGTCCCTTACAGTTCCGCCGTAGAGATGTCGCTACCGTGACAGGAAAGGGCAACAACTGGCGAATTTTGCTTAAACAAGCCGAACAATTCCGACTTGGAAACCCCACGTATCGCCGTGACTATTGGACAAACCCCGGTAGTTCATGTTTACCTAGGTCATCATATATATGCAGAAAGTCGGTAACCGGTTTCAGAAAAGGCTGGACCATGAAAGCCACAGTGTTTGCCATCTTTGTGGCTTTAGCGCAGGTAAATATATGAATTTCGTTGGTATATATAAAAATGAATAATACGCTTTTAATCTCGGTTATTAATAATACCAGTGAAAAATCTTCATCGTTTCGTTAAGTTGATACTTCTTGTTGAATCCAACGATTGCTTAGATAGCTTTGCACTACTTTTCTTATCTTTAATTACCTTCAAGAAATACATTAATTTTACGAAGAGCTTTCTTAAAAATTCGGAAATTATAGGTAAATAAAACTTGTCATGTATATTTATTCATTGACATTAGACCTTTTTATTTCACTAAAATTCTGTTATCTTAAGTGAAATCAGTGTTCAATAATTAGTAAATCATTGTTCATAACACTTTAGATCTATTAATTTAATTATCGAAAGATGTTCATTAAAAATACTATACTTTATTACTATTTATTTACTTTTTACTTCGAATTGTATAAGATTAGAAAATATTAGAGAAAAGTTATTAAGATATAGTAAAAAAATTTCTTATTAACAATCAAACTTTAGCATTGTTTAACTGTCACTTTGTCTTGTTACAGTATGGTTCCTGCGTTTGCCCATGTTCCCAATGCATTCCTGGAATACCTTGCCTTCCTCCTGGGTACATACCTGCCTTATATCCTCCCTACATTCTCCCCTTCCCTCAGTGCATCACTCATCGCATAGAACGAAGATTGAAACCAGTCGTTGATGAATGTGTGCGACATGTACCCATTGTTAAAAGACGCTTAAGAACTCATGCAGAACACGTGACACGACATGTTCCTGTCGTCGACAAGGTGTACGCACAGCAGTTGGAGAAGTTCATTCGTCATGTTCCAGTCCTTCAGAAATATTTCAAGCCCGTCATCGAAACACGAACTACGCATATCCCGGTAATCAAGCGTCGCTTGAGGACGGTCATCGAACCTTACACCGCTCATATACCCGTCTACCAGAAGTTCACTCGCCCCGTTGAGGACACCTATGTGAAGAACGTCCCCGTACTCCAGACCGGCGTCCGGCCAGTCATCCGGCACAGGATACGACATGTTCCTGTTACGACGAGGAGACTTAAACCCTTTATAGAACAAACCCTATGCCAGGTGCCTGTCAAACAGCGTGTACTGAAAAACCTAGTAGAGCAGCACGTGCGTGCTGTGAAGGGCCCTTGCGCCCCCTGCTGTGCTCCTCTCCCCGCACCTTTACCTTTTCCCATCCATCCTGCCCTTCCATTTCCCTTCCTTCCTCTACCTTTCCCTCCACCACCTTACTCCTGCTTCCCAGCACCTCCTTGCCTTCCTGCTTCCCCACCTCTTCCTTGTGCCTGTTAGTCCTTCACTCATATAGGTTTAATTTATTTTAATTTATTATTTATATAAAATAAAGTTAGTCTTTTTTATAAATCTGTGTATTTTCCTTGCACTTTCCTTGAACTACAAGCCTGCTTACCTTCATGACCTAAAAAAGAATTAATGAAATTTAAAAAAAATTGAACTAATGTTTATAATATTTGGATCATCAAAAAATGATAAAGTCTAGTTATTTATATTTAAAAAGATAAAACAACACAAATTGTAATATCTTTCATTGTCTTTACATTAACTAACAAATTTTCAATCTGAAGTAAGTCCGAATACCTCACACACCCCTGGAAAGGTGAGGTATGATGATCCATTCCTTGTAGAGTGGAAAGGTCAATTTGTGAGGTTCCATTACAAAACAACAGGCCTTTTCCTTCCAGCATAAGATTCCTACAGTGCTGCTTTGAGCATTTGTAATCAAAAATGTTTCAAAAATTATATTAAAGTTTCACATTCACTTAGTTTAAACTTTCACTTTTAAAAAGTGCAATCACATAATGTTCCAATAATTATAATTATGTTATAGATAATCTGAGACTAATTTCTATTACTATGTTCTACAGATTGTTAATTAGGATTGGAATAATATATGATAGAATTATTCAAATTTAATTATATATAACCTGAATAGGGAATTCTAATTAAGTGTTGTTTCTCTAAACAAATCAGATTATGAATATTATAATCTTACTATGATTATTAGTCAGATTGGATAGGCTTTCTGTTTTTTTGTTTTTGACTATTGAAGAAGACTAATGATGACTCTATATTGGTCATTGGCCCTCTACTTCTGTAAATAAATGACATTTGATATCGAGCTTTGTGGCAATAATAAATTTTAAACACTTTAACAAGTCAATCCAGTAACTGTAACTGTTACTGGAGGGAGAATGCAAGTAGTCCTATTGGTCCAAACCAACCCCTAATATCTACCTAGAGGTTGCTGCCCAGTCCTAATCAGATTGGGAGTTCAATTTAAGAATGTAGAGAGAACTATATTTTTGTGAAACAAGGCACGTTATATATACTAGTTATGTTATTTGGACTTGTTAGGGTTTATTGAAGACTAGGTGCTTTGTTTTTACCATAATATCGATAGATGCATACTAATTCAAAATGCATCTGGGATATAGGTGGATGGAATATATCTGAAAAATTAATTTCATTTTTTCAATAGAATTTTTAAAACAGTAGAAGAGAAAGGCATGAGAAAAATGTATTAGCTTTTTTTATCACCTTTGCACCATTTATCAGAAAATGTTTTACTTTAGTGGATAAAAAAATATAACTCCACACAGTGAATTTCTTCAACAATATCATAGACATTCAGGAATTTCAGTTGGACAACTCATGGCAATGTCTTGAATCCATAAGAACATGTCTGAGGTAATTAACCCCTCTGGTGATTCACAAGAGCTACGGACATCTTAGAACGAAATACAGCATTATATTATACATCATGTTTTAACAAATTTAAAAGAATTATGTCAAGAAGACTCAAGGCAGTTACTTAAAAGGAGGTAACATTTGCTTTTTGAAAGTTTGTATCCATTAAAAAAAAAAGACAACAGTATATAAAATTTTATATTAAAATATAAATAATAATAATATAAAATTTAAGTTAAGTCCTTGAAAATTGCTATGAGATGAATACTGATTTTTGGATACTCTTTATAGACTTTAAGCAAGCCTTTGACCAGATTAATAGAAATCAGCTATTTAATGCCTTAAAACTTTATAAAATACCTCTAAAACCGATTAATTTGATAAAAATGACAATGTATGGAACTAAGACCAGTGTTTTCTTTGGTTACTGTAGAAGCAGTAAGATACAGTAATACAAGGAGATGCTCTCTCAGCAATGTATTTTAACTTGGCTTATAAAGCTATTCAATGGATTGATTCAAATGGTTCTTTAGTTTGCTGTTCATACTGTATTCTTGGTTTTGCAGATGACATTGTCATTTTGGTAAGTAGTAAAAAAGTATTGAGAGAAGTACTAAGCTGGACCAGGAAAGTAAAATAGTTAGGTTCAATATTAAAGAGTCGAAGACAAAACACTTGGTTATGTCAACTTGTAAATATAGAAGAAGGCCATGAAATCTAAAATACAATAATTGCACCTTTGAAGCTAAAAAATAAAGAGAGGACATCCTAGGAAAACCTGGAAAAGGACCTCGTTGAGAACCTCAGGAATATTGCAGTGACTGGTTGGAGAAGAAGGGGTCTGGATAGAATAAAGGTGTTGCATTGTTCTCTCTTGGACTGTAAAGCCATATGAGCAAATAAGTAGTAATAATAATAATAATGATTTATATATTATATTATAACAATTTCTTGAGACTGGTATTTATTTTTAAAATAAATCAAATGGTATCTTTGTTAAGTCTAAAACATTCTTTATTATTTCTTTAAATTTCCAACG
>NW_027116125.1:0-2420 GCF_000696795.3 Halyomorpha halys | reverse complement strand
TTTCGTAAGAACCTAGAGCTAGTTCCCATAGAACTTGTCATCCCCTTTTCTACAGAGGGTTTTCATCTTGCGTGGATTTACGGCTAGCTATTGTAAAACTCATCCTGTCATTTCATCTCCTAACGTAATGAACACGCATTGCCGATACCTTCTGGTATTCAGTATTCCACACATTTAATTGGTGTCAGAACTAATTATACACAAAAACCTCGACAATATCTTTAATAAAACATAAAAATGATTTGCTTGGTTGTTATTTTTACTATCAATATTTTATCTGCTTATCATGGAAGAAAAGATGTTCAGTTAAATTTTTAAAATTATGTATTTTTGTTCTTATTATTGCGTATTATATTTGTATTTGACATTTATATAAATATGTTTATAGGTATAGGTTTATTCTTTAAACTCCCAGTTGGACTAAAATTACTCATGATTAATATTATCATGGCTACTAAGGATGTTAATATTCTAAGGTTAAATTGGAATAAAGCTTGATGTTATTTTTGGAAGAAAAACGGCTCCTGAAGTGGTTTCCGGGCCAATTAATGGAGTTGAATTCGGTTTTCCTCTTGAAGGGCTAGCTCCCATCCATCAAAGATGGTTCGATTTTCTCTCCTCTCTTCTTTCGCCAGCTAATCCCTCAGGTAAGTTAGCCTTGGAACTTTTAATTAAGGGGAGAGGGGAGGTGAGATCAGGGCTACATGGAAATTTATTATCCGAGGGCCCTTAATCCCAAGTCGGCAACAGATTTACATTAATTAGCCCTCATGACGGTAAATTCATTATAGTAAATTGTTTATCTTTTCTCAATTACATGTTGTAAGTAGGAAAGTCCTTGCACGGCTTTCTTACAACATCCTTTCAATTACAATTTACAACATCCCTCTAATGAAAGAACACGTCCCTGGAAACTTTTTACAAATAAAAAAAATGGCTACTTTGAATAAAGCATCTAAGGTAAATAAGAATTGATGTCAATCAGCTAATAGACCAGCATTCTCCGAAACTAAAGAACGGTTTTTGATAAAACTAAAAAAACTAGGCTCTACGTATCTGTGCCTAATTACTCAGTAACTTATTGTTTACTACATTACAAAAGCGACAGTGCATAAAACATTATAAGTGATAAAAAAAAAAAAAGAGCCTAGAGAAAAATAAACTATCATTTACTTTCAGTGTCCATAGGTTTAAATAATACTTATAATAATAATACCCTTGCCCGTTTTGCCAAAACAGTTAAATACTTGGTAGTCACTTTAGACAGCAAACTATTATTTAACCACCACATCAATTCGAAATCGAAAAACACAAGGAACATTTTATATAAAACGTATCCATAAACTAATAAAAAATCAAAATTAACCAGTTTGAAATAAATTTATAGTACATAAAGCGGCACTAAGACCCACCTTAATCTGCCCCATACCGAGCTTTACTAGTTCAACGAACATAAAAATAAAAATACAAGTATTCCAAAACAAATGCCTCAGAATTGTATATAATTATCCATATTAAACTAGAATATCTAAAATGCACTCACAATTAAATGACACCGTACAGGATTACTAATATATACTGACACATAATTTCTTTCAGTCTTGTCCCAGCTCCTTAAACACTCTAATCACAGAAACAGGAAATTACACTAAACTACAACCCGTAGATATGAACACAAAAGAACCAACATATATTAAAGTAAATATAAATCAATTATATATGTATGTCAAGTAACTCGATGTTCCGTATTCTGTTATTTTTTTTATCCTTTTCGGTTCGTTTTAGCAAAATGTGAAATAGAGCAATTATGTACTTAGTACGAAGAAAATTGTATTGTATGTTGAGGGTATAAAGTAACAAAGCAATATGGTAAATATTGTACATTATATATTTATGCAATAAAAAAAAAATGTATAAAAAATAGCAATTATTTCTCCCTAATTTTGGATTACTTTAATGAAAACTATATTTAGTTATTAGTGAAAATTGAGTCTGCCAGCCATAGTTAGGAAGAATAAAAAATAGTGGCTGTTTTGAAAAGGTAAAAAAAAATAAAATTATAATTTTTCATTTATAGCTCCTTATCCTTAAAATTATTTACAACACTAAAAAAAAAAAAAAAAACGAACAGGACATCAATCAAAGTACAGTAAATTTTCAAAAATTAAAAAAAAAATAATAACGAAAAATCAATCAGTGAATTAATGCCAGTTTAATGTACAATAAATGATAGATTTTAGCGTTTATTATCTAATAGTAGTAGTAGTTTTTGAAATATTTGCCAAAACTTTTTTTTTCTTGTTTTCATATCGAAGACTATAAGGATTCATTATAGAACATAATAAGCCTAATTTTTTTTTTGTAAATTTATTATAAGGTTATTAATAAGAACAAAATCTAGAGCTTAATTAGGTAAAGTA
>NW_027116124.1:12591-12897 GCF_000696795.3 Halyomorpha halys | reverse complement strand
GAGGTCCTGATGGATGACTTGATTTGTGACAAAGTAAGGAGCATTAAGGATTTTGGACTCTAAGGATTGGATTCTGGAGAAATTTGATGGTTTAGGGGAGCCCCAAAGCTCAACTCCGTATGTCCAGATAGGCCTTATAATAGTCATGTAGGTCAGTATTTTGTAATAGATTCGCAATTTAGACCGTTTTTCTAGTAAATGTTGCAATAGTCGGAATCTACGACCAGTTTCTTATCTTTTTAGTCTTGTATGAGGATTTCATGTCAGTCGTTTGTCGAGATGTAGTCCTAAGTAACGGATCTGTTC
>NW_027116124.1:8901-10981 GCF_000696795.3 Halyomorpha halys | reverse complement strand
CTGTAATATGAGACATATATTATGACATTGTACACCTAGATTTTTAGGAATGTTTCAGGATTTTAGTATTCTTGAGAAAGACAAAAATGCTATGTACGAACAACATACTTACTGGAATGTACAACAAAAAAGACAATATTTATTAGAACGTAAAAAGTTAATAGCCACCGTTAAAACAAAAAAAAATACTAGATCAGCCTACAAGAAAAAAATATTCAACCAAAAAAAGTATTAATTTTTCATAATATAAAAAAAAAAAAAATAGATTTTTATCTTTCTAATGTGAAAAGACAGGAAACTGCTCGTCGATTTCGACTATTACATCATTTACTACACAAACGGTCTAAATTGCCGATCCATTACAAAAAACTGATCTACAT
Source organism: Halyomorpha halys (assembly GCF_000696795.3). Taxonomy (NCBI): domain Eukaryota; kingdom Metazoa; phylum Arthropoda; class Insecta; order Hemiptera; family Pentatomidae; genus Halyomorpha; species Halyomorpha halys. The sequence continues at coordinate 10,601 of NW_027116124.1, read as the reverse complement.
GACTATTATAAGGCCTATCTGGACATACGGAGATGAGCTTTGGGGCTCCACTAAACCATCAAATTTCTCCCGAATCTTATCCTTACAGTCCAAAATCCTTCGTAAAATCCTCAACGCTCCTTACTTTGTCACAAATCAAGTCATCCATCATGACCTCAATGTCCCATATGTTGCCGATTTGGCCAACACCAGATACCATTTCTTCCATGGAAAACTTCCCAACCACCCAAATCCACTTGTTTCTAACCTGGCTTCTCCTTCATTTCCTATTAATCCTAGGCGTCTGAAAAGTCATCATGTCACTATCTCACCTACAGCAAATTTACTTGTTTTATTTATGTTATACAGTTGTAAATAACAATAAATAAATGATAAAAAAAAAATCTTTCAAATGATATCTTCTACTCATAGACATAGGAGTAGCTGAGTGATATACAGCCGAGATTAATAATTATACTTAGAAAATATAATTTTATACGGCTTTATTTTTCTACCAAAGAGCGAAGTCAACTTCTAAAGGTACAACTGTTCCATAAGTACAACGGTCTCTCGTAAATATATAATACAATTTAAACAACATAAACATCAGTGAAGACTAAAATGAATTTATTCTTACATATTTACAAATACTACTTGTTACTCTTACTCTAACTCTAACAGTGACTATGACTGCCTATTACTGTTTTAGCTATCTAGTACTAGGAAATATATATGTACACTTGAGAAGAGGGGGTGGGAAGAATAATGAAATAGGAGAAGGGGTTAGGACCAATCAGATAATTTTAGGAAGCTAGGCGGGGCCTAGAGAGCCTATAAAATTAGAAATAAATATCTGGGAGGGGGGAAAAGGCGTGTCTTGGAAGAGGGTGTCAGATTCTTTCCTCAAAATAGGGTGAGGGTTGGGTCTGCGATGTACTTGTGAGAACTGACTTACATGTGTTAAACATAAAATAGTTAGACTGATGCAAGCCTATTGTGAGATGACAGCATGTACCTGCCTATGTGTCATCCCTTGCCATTGGCATAGAATACTAAGGAAAGGTCTCTTCCTCTATGGTCAGTGTCTGTCGAAATGTGCCAGATGTCTATAGTTTATACTATATAGTTTATAATGATAGTCTGTTTATAATAATAGCTGTTAAATACTATAGTGTTCGTTACTCGTCCCCCATTGTTTTAATTAAAAGCACACAAAATGCTTTTAATAGTTTAATTTGTCCAGCATTCGAATAGGGGCCTTGATCATTTTGTAGGAAATTAATGGAATAGGTGGTGCATATATTGATTGATCTTTAAGAAACGGATAGAATTACATTTCTTTACATGTTTGTTAAATATGTAAACTTAAATATGCAATGAATACCGAAAATGTAAATTATACTAATAGTTAATAATGCATTGCACATTAAAAATCAGCTATCATAATGTAAAGTAAAATGAGTCAATTATAGACTTTACAAATTGGTATTAATAGCTATAATTATTCATTTATACAAAATTAATAATAATGATAATTATAAGAAAAATTGGATCAATAGTTAATGATAATAACGATGATAGCAGATAATGCAAACAATCGTAATAAAGTTTATGAGTAATAATATTGCTATTTAATAATTATTAATTCTTCCAATGCAATGAGAAAGTTAAAATAATTTCATCCATCATGACCTCAATGTCCCATATGTTGCCGATTTGGC
>NW_027116124.1:5263-5699 GCF_000696795.3 Halyomorpha halys | reverse complement strand
CTACCTTCAACCCCTTTTTAATCATGACTTCATCCCCACACACCCATGGGGCTTACAAGAAAAAAAAGCTTACTGCATATGTAAGTCATTAGTATGTAATTGAAATAATTTTTCAGTTCGGTAATAAACTGAACGAGAGTGTCAGTACGAATTGTATTTATTATTTCATGGATTATGGAATGCATGCCTATTGATTTGCTAGGTGGAGTGAACACTGAGTACAAAATGAACCTAAAGGTTTAGTATCTCAAAAATAATATTTTTAAAATGAAAATTCAATCTGTAAAAATCTATCAATAAATCAATTATTGATTTAAACGCCAGTAAATAATTGCGGAGCTAATTTTTATTTTTTCAAAAATTTTCTGTAACACAATAGTGGTAAAAATTGAAAATATTTAAAATTTTAAGTTGAATTTATTTGAATACGATAAAT
>NW_027116124.1:0-434 GCF_000696795.3 Halyomorpha halys | reverse complement strand
TGTATTTGAAACCATAAGTATTGTGCTTATGGGGGTAGGGGACCTGTTCTCCTGAACAAATACTTAGTTTATTAATATGCTCTAATTGAAGGTCTCTCAGCAGTTATATACGGTGGGCTACACTGAAAAGAGTTGGTCAACATGTGAGCAATTGATGCCATACCACAGTGGCCAAATGTACCACTTACATTAACTATGTAAGGCCCACCAGTCCGATCCGTTATTAAATAAATAAATAAATACAGACAATATAAAAAAGTGGTTACAAGTTTGATATGATTGTTTTGTTTATTTAAATATAATTTCTGTATTCTTGTTTTAAAATATTAACTCTGGGGATCCACTAAACCTTCGAATTCCTCTCGTATTCAATCCTTACAATCCAAAACCCTTCGTAAAATCCTCAATGCTCCTTACTTTGTCACAAATAAAAT
>NW_027116123.1:45003-46305 GCF_000696795.3 Halyomorpha halys | reverse complement strand
CCATTCCTGGCAATCCTCCGAGGCGCCTGAAAAGAAGATGGCCTCGTGACCTTATATTGTAACCTGTTTTTAGAGTTCTACTACTGGGTAGTTTCTCTACATCCTGTATCATATCATTATGTCATTATGATCTAATTTACTGGTTGTATTTTTTTATACTGTTGTAAATATCAATAAATAAATAAAATAAAAAATAAAAAAATTGTAGCTCAGGTCCTCTTTTCAATATTGTATAACAGTGCCTATCGTCATCTACAGTTGAAACCCATACTAAATCCATGTTTTTTCTTAAATATAAAATTTATATTTTTGTTTAATTTAAACTAGATATTATTATTTTAATCATTATTAGAATTAAAATTAAAAAATATTTACTTGAGGCCTTAAATGTATTAACGGGTTAAATTGTTCGTCTGAAGTGATACAACCGAAAATTCTAAAATCCTATTCTAACATCAACTTGCTAAGTTAAATCTAACAGTTAATTGGGTTGCCTGACAATGGAACAAGTAACTGAAGTTGGATCGGACTAGATAAGGACAGGGGTAGGTCCTCTGTGGTGCCGCCTTCATAAAAAATAGCTCTGCGGTTGTGTACAAGCTTACTGCTACACTTAGCTTTTTATATTGGTCTAGGGTTACCGTTTCCTCCATTCAGCCTTTCTTTACTGCCCGTCTTACCTGTCCTCCATCTCTTTTGAGGCTACTGCTAGCTGCCAAGATAAGATGAAATCTTGTTTGCCTTCGATAAATAGTTCAATTCTATTAAATGTTCCTTAAGCCGAATAATTACTTTATAATATGTTCTCGAAAACCTTAAGAAGCACCTACTCACTTGACAAATTATGGCAAATAAGTATTTGGATTAGCTGGTTCATGTTAGCCAAAAGTTTTGGCCGATCGTTTTTAATTTCGATTTTTGGGCGCCAATTAAATGGAACTTGTAGCATGAACAAGTGATATATCCACACGTTTTTGCTAATTAATACCAATATATTCACAGGAGTACAAATAATGCTTATAGTATTGTTAAAAAACTACCAACAGAATGACATTTGTTCTCTCCTTGTTTTAAATGATTAAAGAATTCTTCAAAATTTAAAATCAACAAATAACTATAGTTTAAGATTCTATTAATCCGATGTAAATATGTTTTTATAAAAAAAAAAAAAAAAAAAAAAAAAGGCCAAGTTTATATTTCTAATTAAATTTTGAATAAATTTAATTTCATTGAGATCCTACTTAAACAGCATATTTGGCTAAACATTTATTTAATATATAGGAATAGTGTGGTTTTAAATTA
>NW_027116123.1:37842-43798 GCF_000696795.3 Halyomorpha halys | reverse complement strand
TAGTCTTGTATGAGGATTCCATGTCAGTCGTTTGTCGAGATGTAGTCCTAAGTAACGGATCTGTTCGACAGGAATAAGTGGGGTATTATTAAAGGATATTGTAGGGTATAATTTATTAAATAAATAATTAATAATCAAGGAGTTTGATCTTAAAATATGGTAACCAAAATTTTTTACATCTTTGGCGTTTTTAAGCCTGATTAATAAAATATATAAATTGTTTAAAGAATGTTTAGGAATTTGTTTTTCTTTAGAGAATAATATTGATGTTGAGTTATGGTGAGAATCTGATGGTTGAAAGTAAACAATTATAATTAACAAAATTTTCAACATTGTTAAAGTTTTCATTTTTTCAGTAATTATGATTTACAACCGAATAACTCATATTTTTTTATTGCTAATATTAGGAATTAAGGGCTTAAGGGAACAGAATTATTGGTCAGAGATGAGTTCCAGAGACAAAATAAGTCTCCTTGAATTTTTAATAGTTATTTTAGTATATGAGTAATCTTTTATATATAGAGAGAACTATATCTTAATTTTACTGGAAATGCTTTATTTCAGAAAAATATTATACCCCTTCCTCAATTACTGTGGGAGCTTTACATTGCTGTTTCAGTGTGAACTACTCGAGAGGATCTGTAACCTTATAAAGTCATGACTAATGCGGGTGCTAGTAACTACTGCGAAGGCTGCTAACGACCAAGGAAGCGCAAGATGTAAGATGCGCAGTGTTTGCGCGGGTTAATTAGAAGTGAATATGTAGCGTTGACACGACCTGCTCCTTACCAAGTTCCACTCTGCCTGCCAGTTCTGTTTCCAAGTCACCGACTACTTTGCACTGTGTAGTACAGATGTAGTTTAGCAGGTCTTCATGTCCTAGCTTCGTTCATTAGCGAGATATCTCGGCTAATTGGTTGGTTGTTATTAAGCTTCTTCTTGAATGAAACTAGAACGAAAGGAATCCCATTCCTTTCAGAAATCATGATGGTGAAAGAGATGATCGAAACATAGTTTTATGTTGCCCTTTCAATTGGAAAAATATCATAGAATTTCTATTTTTTTTTTTTTTAATAATATAATATAATTAACCAACCAGTCTCGCAAAATTGTCTCTGTGAGTGTCTGTTTGTAAAGCCTACCACAAAAACGAAAAGTTGTAAGAAACTGAAATTACAAATTTAGAGCTTTAAAATTAACTTTTAAACTAACTTAAAATTAACTTTAACTTTTTCGTTAAAATCGGCTTTTAGATCAAATAGGGCTTATTCTCACTTAAATATTTTTACAATACATTCTCAATCTGGTGCTGCATAGGTCCTAAATGAAGGACTTATTCCAACAAAAAAAAATTAATGAATTTTATGAATAATTAAGAGTAATAAGAGACAGAATTACGAATTGGAAAAAGCCGAAACCGCCGATCTCATCCGATCGCATTCACATATTGACAGCTTCGTTATCTTTCAATAAATTGACTGTTGATGTTTGCTTTTTTCACCTCGAGAAACCCTTTTTTTTTTTTTTTTTTTTGATTGATTGATAGATTTATTTATTGATAAATATTACAATCTGCCACACAGTTGTGGGCAATAGGTAATAGTGATGAATGATCTCATACATACTAAAAAAAAAAAATAATAATAAAAAAAACTCTTAAAATATTTACAAACAAAAGAATAGACAAGATGAACATAATCAAACTATCTGTATGAAAAATAAATAAATAAAATAACATAATGATAAAATAATATATACAATTCGAGAAACCCAACAGTACGGATTTGTATGGTCGTGAGATGTGCACGCCACACAAGTTTTTTTTAGTTTATTGGAAAATTTAATTATTCTGAAATAACCCGAGAGATATGGAGACTTCGAAAAATTAATAAACCAATCCTGAACGAGTTTTAAAGCTTGTAACTTATTTCATACAATTTTTATCCATGAATTTAGAAAAACATATTTAATAATATTTATTCACGACGACCAAAATCTGAAACTGTAAGAGTAAAAAAATCTTCAGTGCGAAGAAGTTGGTAGTTAATTTTGCTAACATTGTTTTCAGCCCACCATCAGCTAAATTTAAATCAAGAGGATTTTTTTTCCATACCGTCCTTTGGAAAAATACTACAAGTGCACAATATACAAGATATATTCAAGTGCAGAACCCTTGTTTTACCAGGAGGTATTAACCTTAAGGATTTAAGGTTTATTAGTGTGCGTTCTCTATGTGCGAAGATACGAAGTGTATCAAGCTCTTATAACTGAAGTGCACCAAACTGCGTTTACCAAGTTTTTGTGCACCAAACTGCGTTTCAGTTATAAGTTTAGCGGGTAGGGTCCAATTTACTGATATTAAAATTTGAATAGTGAATAAAATTCAATTCAAACTAGGTAAATATTTTATAGTAAATGAGTTACAACCAACAAACTCTGAAGATACTAACCTATCTCTGGAATCAAGTAGATCAAGGTCCCCTAGTGGTCATCAAATGCTCGATCTTCACCTGCCTTTCAAAACCCATTCAAGAATCTTTCAAGGTCATCTTTTTGGAATTATTATTTCGCATTAATTATCAATTATAACACAGGGCTACAAAAAGATATTTTTTGAAATTATATTTTCAATTTGATAATTTTGGTGTGTTTTTGTGCATTTTTTAAAAAATATTTTTATTAAAATTAACAACTGTACATTATAATAAATTCAGTAAATCTGATCTTAGTTATAATGGAGTGCTAAAGGCGTGTAGAGAAACTACCTATTAGTAGCCCTCTAATGACGTTTTTATATTATCAAGTCTCGTGGCCATTTTCAGACCCCTCGAAGGATTGTCAGGAATGGAAGAGGAAGCAAAGTTAGGAACTAGTGGGTTTGGGTGGTTAGGGAGTTTATAATGGAAGGAATGATATCTGTAGAGTTCGGTTACACATGGAACATTTTATTTTTTTTATTTATTTCAATTGTATAGATAGGATAAGAAAGGAATTCGAAGCTATAGTGGAGCCCCGATGCTCAACTCCGTATGTCCAGATTGCCCTTATATCAGTCTTATGTAATAAATTGGAAGTTTAGACCGTTTGTTCATTAAGTGCAGTAATAGACGAATCTTTTTAGTCATAGGTGAGGATTCCAGGTTAGTCGCTTGTCCAGATGTTGTCCAATGCAGCGGATCTGTTCGACTGGAGTAAGAGCAACATTATTACAGGAAACTGTAGGGTAGGTTTACGACAAAGGATTTGATGGCATTTGTTGGGATTTATTTTAAACCTCCAATTACGACACCATTCTTCGAGGGCATAGGATTGGAGAGTTTGGGATGGAGTTAAAGGTTTTTTTCTGCACTGAAACAACAATGAACTTTCATTGTTTTCTTCCAATTTTCAAAGATTATTGATCAGTTAAATCTTCAATGTTTTGTGGTATCGTAAGGACGTTAAATGTATCACATAGTACTAATCGAGTTCTACAAGATTAATTTAAATTTGGGATATTAAACAACGTATTTATACCGAAACACATTCGATAGACTTTTTACTGCCTTCAGATCTGACAAATGTATACTTTATTCTTATCACTAAAATAATGGAAAACTTAGTTTCAAACAGAACTAAAATATTTGAATTCAGTAAAAGCATACATGAGTAATAAAAGTTTCAAAATGTGCAATCAAAATCATTCTGTTCGGCTATAGAGGAAAATTTTCATATTATTATTATTTAAGGTTTAAAAAAAAATATATATATAACAATTTTGTTGTTAATTTTATTTTATTAACACATCTCTCAGAAAATTACAAATGCATATTTGAAAGACAATTGAACTGCCAGTAAAGTTTGAAAAAATTAACCTCATCTTAATTAGACCAATATAATAGGTTATTAATATTCCTAATCATTAATTAGGAATATTATAACATTTTTGTTGCTGGACTCAGTGCACACGAAACGTTCAGCAACGTAGCGTGGACTAAAGGTAGAAAGTAGTAATTTAAGTACAAATTACGGGTATTTTAATAAAATATTTTGGCTCATAAGATCTGATGCGATGTTGGTAGTACAAAAAGCGTCAGTAAAGCATCTAATATAATATGTACGCCTTGAAAGTGAACTGTCATTCAAATAAACCTTATTATCTGTAATGGAGCAAAGCGGAAAAAGTTAAGTAAAGTTTCTTAGTTATTAACCTAATTAACTGTAGGAATGGTGTTATGCGGCAATTCGAAAAAATCTGAAAGGAAAAGAAATCGATATCGAAATGATTGTCCAATTATACAAACTATAAAGATTGGCAATAAATATGTAATTAAACTAATGAAGAGAACTGAATGGTCTTTTATATATAAAAAAAAAAATATGATTTTATAGAAAAGTACTCAGATGCTTTTAGCTGAGTATTTCTTGTAATATATATATATATATTTGTATGAATGGTCAAATCTATGTCCATAACAAACTTTTGAATTACTATAGGATCGATTTACATGCTTTTTTTTTTTAAATGTTCCTTTTCACCATGGGAAGGCTTAAAGCTGATGAGATTCTCGAATTCTCAAGTAGAAAAAAATCAATAAACATAATTACGAGTATATTTACAAAAAATATAAAAAACCTAATATGGCTTGGAGTAAAGAAGGTCAGCAATTTTTTTTTTTTATAAGAAAAGTTTCATATTCGTTTTTAGTGTTTCCTTAAACTTCGAAATACCATTTTTCAAAGAATTTAAAAATTATAAATTTTTTAAGCTGATTTATTTTGAGGACTCTTACGGAATTATTTCTTATCTTATATATAAACATTTTGATCATAAATTGATTTTGCCTTAAATTTAAGCATAATGTTGGTTCAATTTTTTGTGTGTGATTTGAAATTAACAGTATAATTAATGATATTTAAATAGCTTCTTGCATTTTTTCTTGGAAGGTGTTATTTTATTTATGTAAAATTATTGTATGTTCAAATTCAAAAGTATGTATATTTTTTGATATATTATACACTAATGCTGTATTTGGGTCTTTATTTCATTTTTTACATCATCTCTATGCTGATTATTTTTACCAAGAATTATTTAGTTTCTCCTATGTATATTGCGGGACAATTCAAAGATGGCACTTTATACATTAATCCTGATTGATTTTTTTATTTTAATTTTGTTCTTTATTTTATTGTAGTAATTTTTAATCTTATTACTTTGTCAACAACAAAACATAACATTTTTTAAAATATTTAAATATATCGTGTGCAAAAAAATCAATGATAATTCCAGTTAGCAAGCAACCAAGGAAGTGTCTAATGAAATCCGATATTCTTCTTTTCATAAATTTACTTTTTTTTATTTTTACATTTGACATTTGTGTCTAAATCGTTCGCTCACCTTCATCCCATGTTCTTATAAATGTCAAGACATAAATGTAACTTGATAGCACATCTCTGGTGGATTAAACAGTAATACAAATATCTTGCCGAGGCCGGGAAGAGGTACAAGCGCAGATGTGTACTGGCGCTCTAAATCATATCGTTGAATGGCGGCGTTCAAGGAAAACCTTCACGAACAGCCCGCATCGACTGGCTTGAATAAGCGGATTTGCCAATGAAATTATACTTAGTGTTGGTTGAGTCCTTTCATGGCTTAACTGGGGAGAGGTACATTTAACGGTATCTCGAGCCACGAGTTCGCATTTCTCTCGAATGGTTCTCAAGATAGCATTCTGTTTTGGAGTAGAATGATGAAAAAAAAAAATTGCATAATTTTAAGTTTCGTCACAATATTTGTATATCTTGTATAAAATATTCACTGCCGAATCTTACTTGTCCGTCCTAATCGGGACTGAGAAAATGGCAGTGAATCCGTAATACATCAGTAAAAAAACTTCTATATTAATTTCACTCAGACATTAAGGATAAATTAAAATGTAGTAAAAAAAAACAAAACATAATATCCAGATGATATATA
>NW_027116123.1:34544-35072 GCF_000696795.3 Halyomorpha halys | reverse complement strand
TAATTATATTATATAAGTATTTACATATGTAATAAATATTTACAACTTCAATTGTATAAATATGACTTATGAACATTTAAAAATTTACGGCTCTGACTCAAACATAGTTATTACAAATTATCCTAAATGATAGAAATAATCTGATGGTTCCCCCATCACCAACGACGTTAGTATTCAATTTAGAGTTTCCGAAATAATTTGACAAGGTTATTTATTCTATCCCTCCGTGATTGATCGGTCTTGAAGCAATTTCTCCCGAACAGATGGCTACTTAAAGACCAGCGCAGTTCCGCAGTTTGTCTGCACGAAAATTCTTTACAGAATCGTAAATTATTTAGGAATTCAGAGAATATATTATCCATTTTAAAATAATGAAGATGGGTCATCGAAGTTTGTCAAGTTTAATGAAAGCTCTTGACAAGTACTTTGACATAGGACCCCTTTTCCACACAGCAGATACGGATAAACAGCAGCGATTGGCCAATGTCCAATGTCATTAATATCACTAACAAATAATATATATATATA
>NW_027116123.1:25954-34494 GCF_000696795.3 Halyomorpha halys | reverse complement strand
TTCAATTTTCATAAGTCATAGATGACTTAATTTTTGTTGGGTCTACACCATTCGGAAAAATACAGTTCGACCACATTCCCTGAAGATATTGAACTTAGTGAGAGATTCTAGATTCTATTCCAAAGTGGTATAATCACCGCCTCGCCTTTATCGCCAACCTTGTGAAGAGGTATTTGCTCGTTGAAGCCATGATGGGCACTGATAGGAATTCCTCAGCTATGGTTGTTTATTCTCAAGGAATCAATAAGGAAACTGGTAAGACTCTCATTGGACTCTACATAAGAACTTTTACGGGAACTGATTCCTTCCTAATAGAAAATAGTTCTGAAACCAAAATCCTTAGTTTGATTAGTGCATTTTATTATTAAAATTCGTGACTCGATATTCTGATGGAAGTGACCGAAGGTGCATTTTAGGCCATCTATGTAGTTAAGAAAGCAAAAAGATAAAAAAGAAGCAGTTGTTGCGATGACATTTGCCAAAATTAATTAGTAAAATATTGATTTTTCGATATACAGAAAAAAAAATTGCTTTTTGAAAAATTGTATCTCGGGAAATATTAAACTTAAACATTTTTTTTAAATAACTTTATTGAAATTTACAACTGTATATTAATAATAAATTTAGTAAATATGGTCTTAGTTAAAATAAAGTGTTACAGGCGTGTAGAGCAACTACCTACTGGTATATGTATGAAATATAGCTCTAGTAACTTTTTTACATTAGCTAGTCTCGTGACCATCTTCTTTTCAGGCGCCTAGAAGGATTGTCAGGAATGAAAGAGGATGCAAGATTAGAAACTAGAGTGTTTGAGTGGTTAGGGAGTTTTACTTAAACATTAGGGCTCATATTTAAGCAAATTTACTCTTCTTTAAATCATGTTTTGTTATGTCCTATAGTGCTGTTGGTAATTTTGTAGATATAGAGCTCCAAACGAAAAATTATTTTTTTTAAATGTATTTTTATTCCCCTAACTATACTTAACAGATCATCAAATTTGACTTATAATTATATATAGTTTTCATTAAAGTAATCTATAATTGGAGTGAAATAATTGACTTTTTTTGGCCTCTGTGGCTCTTGTCATTACTGTGATAAATTGATAATTATAATTATGATAATAGTGATAATTGTTTTGATACATTACCAGACCTTCACCAACAATTTAAATAGATATATCTAATTGTTATGAGAAATGGAAATAACTTCACTGATATAATTATATTATAAAAAGGTGTTTTGTTTATTTAATATTTATATAAATCTTTATTTTTAATGTTTTCTTTACAGTTTTTCTCAAAGTGGGATTATTTGAACCCTGAGACGTAACTAAACAGAAAAAAAATCCAAGAGCTGTAGTGTTATTTTTGTTTTGTCCAAATATTCTGAAAGTTAAACACTTATAAATAAATAAATTATATTATTAAACTAACGGATAATGTAATAATAATAAAAATATAATTTATGAATAAAAAAATTTATAAAAATTGTAAAAATAATAGCCATAGAAAAAAACAACAATGTTATGCTATTACACAAGGCAAGTGTCTTCAGTTTATTCTATTTTATTACCTACGTCGGTCTTATTTGCATATTTCTGAGCTAGAGCATTGCAAGATTAGAAACTAGAGTGTTTGAGTGGTTAGGGAGTTTTACTTAAACATTAGGGCTCATATTTAAGCAAATTTACTCTACATTAAATAATATTCTAATAGATGTTTTAGTGTTAAGGTAGTTTTAAAGTTATGCATCTGCGAATTTTTTCCAATTGCAGGCGCTATTTGAATATTGCCCGATTTAATTAGCCTTAAGTCTTTTCTCTAAGTTTTAAGTAAATATTTTAGAAGTGGTATAGGACCGTCACCGGGTGTTTTAGTAGGATGGGTTCTACCGGAAAGGATTGCCTTTTTTTCATTCCCTTCAATTATGGTTGGCAGAGCCATGAATTTTGACTAGTAACTATACAAAGATTTATATAAGAAAGGACGATTGTCTGGGATCTTAATCAAAAGATATATTTATATTTTATATACTCAGTTTATGTGGATATATATTTTTCATATATATATAAAATCATATTCATCATTCAAATAGGGTGAAATAACTTATTTCCCCTTCCCTTTGCTGTTGGACTACCAACCAGCACTGTATTCATATCCTATGAAAAAAAATACATATTATTTATTCCAGGCACAATTGGTTACAAAAAAATAATATTTATGTTTGCAATAAAATATACAAAATTATCTGAATATTGATAAAATATTTTCAAACAATCTAAAAAAAAAAAAAAAATTCGTATAAGTCTACAAGTTTCATATATTTAATAACAAAGATTTATTTTTTAAAAACGGACATAAGAAAATATAATTTCAGCTTAATATTTCAAACAAGTGCATTTCATGCCGACACTTTAACATCTTTGTTGTCCGTATCCATTAATTAGCAACGAATCTTAATGATTAATGATGGAACTTAATGACTTTGGAAGACTTTGATGGAAACCGACTTTGCTAATTGATGTAGTCATTAATTCAAATATCTTTATCTGTGATTGCGATGTTTAGTCTCACTCCGTAGTATTTGCGTTTTTAGTTTGCTTTTTTAAAACAAAACAACTTAATCGTCGGGGTGTAACATAATCTGCTTGAAGTTATAATAAACAAAACTATGATAAGTTGCTGTAGTATTTTACGAGTACTAATAATAGTTGAAGTTTAAAGCAAGATAATTAAATGTAAATGGTATAAAAGTATACATGGAATACAAATATCTAGTAAAGGCAAACAAATTATTAATGCACATAAAATTACTGGTTACATAACGAAATCTGCGGTTTGCTCAAACAATTTTATTTAAACAGAAATATAATGCATCATACTAAATGAATGGTAACATTTAGATGAATTTATGGAATTTTCTTAATGTTACAAACTAAACAATGTTTACCTAATAATTCAACAAAAATCAGTTTAACATCAAATTAAATTCATGTCCTTTAAAAATTAGCTCATAATTTTAATTTATCAATTCAGTAATAAAAAAATCTACTTTTATTATTAAATAGATTTTCTTACGTCCTTATTTTATTTATGTGTTCTTCTGGCAGCTTTGACCCTTTCTAGTTTCATTTACGTTTTTATCCGGTGTGGCCCCAGGTGAAGTTTTAAGTTTTTTTAAGTTGCAACGGTGGTGCAAGGAGGTGATTTGCTGAGAATTACGTTCTATGGCGTGAGCTTAATCCCATGAAGGGTACCTACTTCATGAGGCTGAGTGGACTCTGGAGGGCTCCCTAAACATGGCTAATGTGAAATAGACAATAATTATCTGCCACAGCCGGATTCGAATCCGGATCCTTGGAGTTAGTAGCACAGTGCCTTACCATTAAGCTATCCGCTCCTATAATATATGGATTATCAGTATAATATCAGGTTTTTAAAACGGATGAGTGCTAAAACTGGACACAGTCTCCATATCCCTAACTGTTGGATTATGTGTCCTTAACGTGTAAACAATAATGCTCGAATTACTCTCGCTAAAGTTTGTAATAATTACTTTATCCTAATGAAGAAGAAGCTGTTACTGCATGAAGAGAGGGTTGTTAGGGTAGCCCCGAAGATGGGCCAGTGAAAGCTAGCCGTGGGAGGAGCATATCCACTAACAACTTCCTCATGGTACGAGTGCCTCTCACCGTACCCTCCGTTCCTGCCCATCCTCGCTCTAATACCCGCCTATTTGCGGGGCTATTCATACTGCCTAATGCATAGGGGGTAAATCGTGTAGTACCAATGTACAAGATTTGTATACAATGATAAACGATGAAATTCAGATAACGCTATGCTTAATATGAAGAAGTTAGGTATTGCATAATATTCAAATCATCCGAAAATATTGGCATTCTATTCACTCTATGAATTTTATCACACAGAGCCAATTAAGCAGGAAAAAATATATATATTTATAGAAATAGAAAAAAAAACCAACACGAAGTTTTTTAAGTGTAAATAATTAACCAATCAACAATATCCTTACTGAGGCTGCATCAGGGCTCATATCAGCAGTTTAAGAAATATGGTGCTGTGCGCTAATCACACAGCTTTCATGAAAAGTTTAAACAATTAATTTTTATTTCTCTGTTGCGATAAAAAGTATTATTTTAGGGTTACTTGAGCGAATAACGAATACCAACTCCAGCCAAGAATAAATTATGACCAAGACGTGGACTTATGTTTGGAATCGAGAGACATGCACCACTCTTGGCTGTCTGCATATTTCAGTCTCTAAAATGCTATATCAATTTCTAGGATAATAATAATTTTGGAACGTTCTAATGGATTATTCCTCATATTTGGACTTTAGATTTGTGTTCAGCTACCTCAAATCTTTCTTTTATAAATTTTGTAAAAATAAAGTAAACATGTTACTAGACCAAAGGTGGTGCAAGGAGGTGATTTGGTCCGAATCACGCTTCATCGCCTGAGTTTTACCTAATTATGGGTACCCACTTCATGAGGGTTGACTCCATAGGGCTCCCGAACCCACAGGGCTGACTCACGGCAACAGTGAAACAGAAAATAATTATCTACCACAACATAATTTATGACAAAGGCTAGTACTTATGTTTGGAATCAGGAGAGATGTACCATGCTAGGCTTTATCTGACTTTTCAGTCCCTAAAATACTATCTCTATTTCTACAATTTGCAAGCACCAAAGATCGAAAAAATTCTGAAAGTTCTAATGGATTATTTCTCATACTTGGACTTTAGATGCGTGTTAAGCAACCCCATAACATAAAACAAACCTCTAGAAACAAAAAAAAACAATAATAAAAACTTTTTAACTTTCTTCATAAAAATTTAACCTATTGGCCATTAGCAACAGACCTATTTCGCGAAAACTACTCATTTTACAAAAAAAATAGCAATAATAGTTGTTGGCAATTTCCTCATCTTTATTTATAATTAATTTTGCATAAAAAAGTTACTTTGCAAGTTATAAGCCAAAAATTGAAAAAAAAAACCTTTATTTTTTTTTTTAATGATATTTCATAAGTTAAGAACAATTATTTTGGACGACATTAGAGTCCTGTTTAACATCCCGAAAACACTTAAAGTAATCCACTAAAAACAATTATACTTTTTGACTGGACTAAATAGGAATGTTAAACTTCTTCATACGTTGACTTTTTTTTGGCCATGTACTTGACCGTTTTTTTTTTTGTTTTTTTTTGTGTGTGTAGGTTGTCTCTTTGAGATTGTTTGACTTGCATATTATCTCGTTACATATGAGTCTAAATATACACGGTTTCATCTCCGGGATGGCAGCTGGACGATGTCTCCTGTAGTATCCTCTTCGTATTTTTTTTTTCTCTCTGAAAGAATTTTTTCCACACGCCCGACCGATACAAACCTGGGGGTGTAAGTTACAAAGCCCCTTAAAAAATACCCAGATATGACAAGCCGCGCTATTCTTGGAGGGGTGGCTTTTTAACGAGACACCCCCACTTCCTCTCGAGATAATATTAGCCTTCCTGTGCCATTGCTCATATCTCATTAAAGTAACCCCTTGAGCCCTTATATAATATTTATGACAACCACCTTCGCTCGTTTTTCATATCCCCTCTCCATCTTCTATGCTAAGAATAATACATCAAAATGATTTACTAAGTGCACGGGATATCTATGCGCATAGGTTTTTCTATTCCCAAAGTAATGAATAGAAGAGCAACCCTTTTTAAATCTGAAACACTCTGGCTAAGTTCGCTGGTTCCCCAATATCTATAAAAATATGGTATGGATGAGTTCTTAAAGCCTTAATACTTATTCCCATTGACTGTAATATTTTGTATTAGTGCAATAAAAGATAAAATAAATATATTTATAAAATGAAAAATTAATCTATAACTACATTCGTTGAGTCCATAGTTCATTTCCACTTAATAACTAAAAAGAAAATTCAAATGAAAAAATTCTTTCATAAAAAACAAAAAAAAAAAAATACAGAAAAGGTATTTTTTTGCACACCTTGCGTTTTATTTTTTTAAATTTAATCATTTGTATTTTGTAAGTTCGTTGAAATCTATTACCACTTGTAAACGTCTCGGCATTGAGTGGACGAGGTTTTTAATTAAATCTGAGTTAATTTGTTCCCATTCTTGCTGTAAAAGATCCTTGAGGTGGTGTCTTCCGATTATTTGGTGTTTTGGAAGATTTTTATCTAAAATATGCCACAAATTTTCAATTATGGTTAAGTCAGGAGACTGAGGAGGGATATGAAGTTGTTAGCGAATGTTAAATATTAACCACTCATTAGTTTTGTTTGCTGTATGTTTCAGACTATTATCGTACATAAAAATATACCGATCCTGAATTCCTTTTTTGGCTGCATTGGCTAGCAGGTTATGGCGCAAAATCTTGACATAACCTTCTGCATTTAAAATCCCTTCAATAGGCACGTGATTTCCTACACCATTATAAACCACGCATCCCCAAACCATTACACCCCCTCCTCCATGTTTTACCGTAACTGAGACGTGTGCTTCCTTAATTCTTCACTTTTCCTTCACCATATCGTCTTTCTGCCGTCAGATCCAAACAAAGTAAATTTACACTCATCAGAGAATAATACATTTTCCCAAAACTGATGGGCTTATTGATGTAATCTTTAGCAAATAAGAGCCTTTTTTGCGATTGGTTTCACTGATATAATGTTTCTTTCTCGGGACTCTGCTGTAAATTCCTTCAGAATTTAAAGCATTTCTAATTGTTGTTGTGCTCACACAGGCCCCAGATATCGATTCGACCATATTAGCTAAGACGCCTGCACTAACTCCTGGATTTGTTATCGCTCCAATTTTGATTTTTCTTTTCACCCTCTCATTTACTTTCTTTGGACGTCTTTTGCGCCGATTATTTGCAGTTGTGCCTCTTTCTTCAAATCTGTTAAATACGCATCTGACGGTAAAAAAAAAAATGAATACCTAACAAATCCGCCATTTAACGATACTTTTTCTCTGATTTCGAAATAATATAACTTTTTCGCAAGTAGCGGACTAAGTTCACTTGTTATTAGGATTGGTTAAATTAAAACGAACTTAATAGATTGAAATATTTTATAATACTGATAGAAAAGTTCAGAATTATATTATGTTCAAATAAATTTTTATTATGGTCAATATTTTTAATTGAATTTATACTGTTTTTGACAAGTTTTAATTACACTTTTTATTTAGGAACCTCAAACTATTTTATTATTATTTAAATTCATTATATGAAGAAAAGAGGAGGTGTGCAAATATTTTCTTTTGTCACTGTTGACTAAAGTAATAAAGAACCTTTAGTAAATTACTTTTTTATTTTAAATAAAGTTGCAATAATTATTATCTTATTATTAATATTACATATAAAACTCTCTTATCTCTGTTACTATTGTTGGTATTATACAACAGAATATAATACTACATAATCTACCTTATATAAAGTAAAATATATCTCATTCTTGAGTCCTGAAATGTACCGATGTGTACCAAAACGGCAGCATTCGTTAAATAATTTTTATTGTTGTGTCAGCCCTAATAATTTTATTCTTGACTACTTAATTTAATAAATAATTATTATTATTAGTTAATAAATTTATTTGTAATTTATTTAATAACCATCAAATTTTTTTTTTAATTAATAGTGATAACTTGTTATCCAATTGTAAATGTTAAAGTATTGTATGCTGCTCTATGAGGATATTATTTGAAATGGTCGTTCAATTTTTATGTAATAATCCTCCAACAGTTTAAAGTTATCAGTTCTATTAATCGAGGACCATACGGGAGAAAAACCCAACATGAAATTCCACGTTATTACGTACCAAATAAGGAGAAAACTGGGCATTTTATAAAACTATAGTGAGTTTGAGTGGAGTGCCATTTAAGTAAATACGGGCACAATTTGCTTGTGGTCGAGAAGGTGTTAAAAGGCATGCGGTCCCATGTAGGAATACCATCCCGTCCAATCTTTAACGAAAGTAACTTTGACCGGGCAACCGGTTTCATTGATTACATGTATTTCACGGTTGACCCCAAGTTCCCACACAACGTGCAATTTTTTATACTTACCATTCTATAAAAATAAAGTTACTCTATTGGATAACATTGAGACCAATTAAGGAGTTTTGTTTGCGGTTGCCTGGTATGGTATTATGGTTGAAACCAAGGGGTATTTTTTTCTATTATCCGATGAGGTGCTAAATGGCTTATCTTGTGGAGTTACCGTATTTTTTTTTAAGTACCTTGTTTTCTTTTTGCCATAAAAGAAACTAGAGAAAATTGAATACTATTAATAAAACATAATGAATAAATATGAAAATAAAATAAAAACGATGTACGGCTGATAAGAAATGTTTTTTTTTTCTATTTTATTTATTTATTGATATTTACAACTGTATAAAAAAAATACAACCAGTAAATTTGATCATAATGACATAATGATATGATACAGGATGTAGAGAAATTACCCAGTAGTAGAACTCTAAAAACAGTTTACAATA
>NW_027116123.1:21329-25371 GCF_000696795.3 Halyomorpha halys | reverse complement strand
AACAATAACAATTGCGCCCTTTTGGAATATAATTAAAAACATATATATTTATAATAATGTAATTAATTTAAACATAACAATAATTTTAAAAAAATAAATCATAACTCAGAGATTTACTATTAATCGATATGGATTAAATTGTATTTTCAAATGTAAATCTTTGTTTGTTTAAACTACTAGATACTAGATTGCACTTAATTTTTTAGTAAATTCTAGACATTGGTATTTTTTTTACTGTTAAGAATAATGGTTACATTTTTAAAAGTCATTGTTTCGATCTTCTTCCTTATGACCTTTTTGAATATCCTAATGAAATATGACTTTTACTAGACTTTTTAGATCTGGGCTGAGTAGCCTGCAAACAATTTTAATAGTTGGATATGAATCCTGAATTTATAGTTAAGGTATGATAATTTATTAGTAATAATTTTGTTTAAAATTCTTAATAATGAGTGTATAATAAAGGCTGTTATTTATTGTTCTTGAAGATCGCCAGATTGCCTGAAACATTGGGCTTGTTTGTGACCGAGTATTTGTGACTGAAATGAATATAATTTATTCTATTTAAACAATAAAATATAAGTTAAAAAGAACATATATATCTATGCATATGTATATTTTAAATGCTCGAACAATTTATGCTGTGATACTATTATTTTATAATTATTATATAGTCGAAAATTGAAGGAAATAATATAAAATCAATTGTCTCAAAAATATTTAAAATTAGATATGAAATAAAATAGATAATAAATAAATAGATAAAAATAGAAAGTTGTAAGTAAATTACACTATTTTCTACGAGTAGAGTATAACACAGAGAAGCTGCCAGATTTGGAATAGTAGTTAATTGGTGACTACCCCAGGTGTTGCCCTAGGCGAAAGCTTCTCTTGTGTAACGTCCAGTCACTTCTGTGCCATCTGCTGTCTAGCCCAATCCTACTGGAAATCTAACTTTATATATTTGAAGAGTTGAAGTGGAGGAGGAAGAATAGTTTGAGAAAAAGAATTGGTACATGAAAATAACATTGAGTTTTAATTTAGAAGAAGATAGTTAACCATATACAGTAGATTGTAGTACGAGTGGCGGTCAATAAAGGTATCGAAATAGTAAAAGAAAACTATTTATTATTAACCAACGTACGTATTTATTATTATTAACAACTTCGCCCTCATCGGGGCTAAATGAAAAAAATAAGGTACAAACTTTTAAGAAATGGCGAAATATTGAAATGAAAAAACATTTCGAAATAAATGTATTATTATTATTTTCTATCATTTCTTACAATATTTGTATCTTGGTTTTTTGTTTATCCCTACAAAGTAGTTAGCAATAAATAGTTTTCTTTTACTATTTCGATACTTTTTTGACCGTCACCTGGACAATCTTCTTACAACATCGAATTTTATGTGTATATTTATTTATTTTTTTTCAAACACCCCTAGTCTAGATAAGTTTGATTTAACAAAAAACGCAAGAGCATTATATAAAAAAAAAAAAAAAATAAGCGGTCTCACCAACAAGAACATTCCCTTTAACATCTCAATAATTTGTACGTCAGGTTATGGTATTAGTGGAGGGGAGAGGGAAGGAAAGAGATAAAAATTGTATACGTCATCAGTCTTTCATTTACGTCTCCAAAACTAAGGGATTTAATTTTCACATAATAGTTAACAAAATTGAAATACAATTATTTATTTATTTTTTAATAATATTCATACTGCTTTATTGACTAATAATAAAACAATAAATAAACAATAATAAATTTCCTTGATTAAGTGGGAGAAATCTGATTAATGACCCAGTGAGAGGGGGAAAAAAAAACTTTTACTGTCAAATATTAAAGTTTCCCCAATCAAGAACATTAAGTTATAAATTTAATGCATCAAACTATTTTTTTCGTACCATATTTATCAACAATATAAATAAGTGAATATAGAAATAAATAAAAAAAAAACATTTATATCTAAGACAACATTAATTATACGGTTAATTTTAAGTCAGAGTCAAGAAAGTTAAACTAACATTGTAAGTAAAATTAATTTATAATTAATATATTGGTATTTTGGATAATTACTTTTAATTGAAAGGCTGCGAGACCTGGTCTTTAGTAGGTGCCCTTGAAAGAAGAATAGAAAGATTTGAACAGTAAGTCCTTACCAGTATCTAACAAAATAATAAAAATATACATAAAAAAGAAAATTAAGTTCAATTATTATTATCTATTTACAACAATAACACTCACAATTAGCCAAGGAATTCCAAACCATGCTGGTCCCACTGCAGCGACCTGAGATCAGAGCCTTAACTCCTGGAAGAGAAGAACTGCGAACTGCTTGCAGAGGATAATCAGTCAATATCTCATGATATGAAGGCAAGTAGGTGAAGATGCGCGGGACATGTGGCTCGAAGTAATCCATCAGGACACATCTACACAATAATGAATGCCAGTACAGTAGGAAAGAGACAAAGTGGGAGACCAAAAACCAAAAGGGTAGACAAAATTAATAAAGATGTGAAAGAGATGCAGCGAACTGGAAAGCAGTCGCGCAATAGAGGCAGGCGTAAGGAAGGTTGGTTAGGGCGGCCAAAGGTCTACGAGGTCTATAGAGCCAACAGAAAAAAAAACATTTTAATTCTATTTTTAGGATTTTAATAACATAATAAACAAAAATGTAGTGTAAAATAAATTGAAATTATACCTAGCCTGGTTGTTAGAGTTAGGCTATGTAAAGGGGTTGTGATAAGTCAATAATAGTAAAATACAAAAATTGTTAATAATAGAATTTATTATTAAATGTAATAGTGACAAATATAGGTTAATTTATTAATAAAGAAATATATTTCCCATGTTGGTTGTTTTTTCTAGGTTTATTTTGACGGTGTTAAATCGACTTGGGCATGACAGCTAGCAAGGTTTAATAAATCAATGTGAGGTTGAGATACTAAAAGTAAGGCATGCAAATTATAATTAATAATTTTATTTATGCTGTTAGTAATAAGTTATAATTAAAGCTAAACTTTTAGATTGTACGTTGGACACGTAATAGGTTTTAATAAAGAATATTGAGACTATTCGAATAATTTTTATTATTGTTAATGAAATTTGAGTTTCGAAGATAATTTAATGAATTTATAAAAATATAAATAAAAAAAACAGTACAGTACCTCACACTTTCAGAGAGAAAAGGACTCCATGATTTCCCTGAGTTTCTTGCTCTCTTTATTTTTTATTTTTTTAAAATTTTCACCATACCATTAATTAAAAAATTACATTAAATTTGTAATATCATTGCTCAATTTCCAGTAGAAGTGAAGTTGTTACCGGCAATATTATTGTTTTAAATAGTTAGCTTCCCCTTAGAAACTAAAGTTAAGTAACGTGAGTTCACTCCAACAATTTGTTCGTGGAAATTTAAAATATAGTTTCAAGGGGGCATTAAATCTTTGCTAGTGACTTGACGATAATCATTAAGTTCATACTAAACGGATTCGCTGTTAGGTGTGGAAACGGGTTTTTACGCCAATTTATGGCATTTTTATAATTAATATGAGAATTTGATTTTACCATTACGGTTAAATATTATAATATCCATTGTTCTTTACAGTCACAGTATTTACAAAGTTTTTATACAATATGACATATAAATATAATCTAGAATAATTCCACGTTTAATGAATTATGAATTTCGCATTTAAAGTCATATTTCATTTATTATACTTCAGTGTTTGTCTCACATAATTCGTTCTGAAATTATTGAATGTTACTGAGTTGTTTCTTTTTTGTAATTATTCGATCTCTAAAAATCATAA
Organism: Halyomorpha halys; assembly: GCF_000696795.3. Classification (NCBI taxonomy): domain Eukaryota; kingdom Metazoa; phylum Arthropoda; class Insecta; order Hemiptera; family Pentatomidae; genus Halyomorpha; species Halyomorpha halys. Next base: position 21,557 of record NW_027116123.1, on the reverse strand, counting down.
TGAACAAAATATACAACGTGTATAGTGAACGAGGTCCGAAATGTAAGGAATAGATGATCTCAAATTTCACAGAAAAGTTCATTTTTACTAGTGTTAAATTGAATGAGTATATTTATAGTATGTGTTTTTTTTAAATTAAGTCCCATTTTTTGTTGAATAGAAAATGACAAGTAAAAAAAATATTTATTATTATATAATAATTGTATATAATAATATATACTAATTGTA
>NW_027116123.1:18964-21065 GCF_000696795.3 Halyomorpha halys | reverse complement strand
TATTTCTAATTATTATACATGTATATTTCTTCTTATGTTTTCCAGAGATCATTGAAGCATGTAGAAAAAAAAAAATCACAAAATTGCATTGTTCAAGAAACAAAGAGGAAAATGTATATAAATTCTCCCGTTAATTCATCCTTTTTCGGTCCGAATATTTTGCGTAATACTTTATTTTCGAAAACCTTAAGACAATGTTCATCCCTTAGTTTAAAAGGACACATCTCACATCCATGAAGCACAGTGGGAAGGACAATAGTTTTGTAAATTCTAATTTTTAAGTTTTTTGATAGAAGGCGAGAGCTTAGCAGTTTTGAAATTGAAAAATAACAGGCATTTCCCGCCTTCAACCTAGCTTTTATTTCTTCATCAATTTCGTTTTTTTCTAGTTACCGTAGAACCTAAATACTTAATCCTATCTACCTGTTCAAACGTATTTCCACCTATATCTATATCACCGAAATTGTTCGCGTTTCTACTGCTAACTATATATATATATTTCTTTTTTATAATATTAATCAAATCAATTCAAAAATCATAGAACCACAATTATTACACATTCAATTTATACTTTTGTTATTATGGTGTTAAAAAGTGGGTATTTTCTTTACATTTCTTTATTAACAGATCGGTCTGGTGGGGCTTACATGGTTCTTATAATTTTTTTTTATCAACTAATAATATTGGGGCATAGTTTCGTGCAAAAGGCACTCCAAAGTATTGACAAATTGTAAATAATAGGATTAAATTATTAAAATAAACAAATGCATATAATAGCTAAGTGATTAAAGAACAAACGAGAAAAAACAAAGTTAATAACAAAAGTATTGAATTAAGAATGAATTAAGAAATTAATAACTGACTTATGCAAAATAAAATTGAGAAAAATAAAGAAAAAACTAAATTTAGAGTTTATATTATTATAAACAAAATTGGTCTACTGGTTTCTTAGATTATGAATGTTCAGACACATGGACAGACCAATGCGCAAATATTTTTTTTTTTATTCAGGGGGCTCTAGAATGAACAGATCTGTATAAAAGTGTATCTTGATACTAAGCACACTCTACAATCCTATTACATAATACTAGTATGAAAAAAAGATAAAATTTATTATGTACAGAAACCAACAGGTTCCTCATATGAATGCCTTCGTCTTCTATCCATCATTAGTTATTTGTTTATATTAATGAATGGATTTAAGCAATTGATAAATTATTCCATAATCCTTGTACTATTTTTTAAAATTAAACTATATGATTATGATTCAAAAAAAATCTTTTTAAAAAGTATTAAGTTGTATAAACAAAAAAAAATTACCCCTAAGTTAAAGGGGAAGATACCAATTAAAAACATAATTTTAGCCCATGCCTCCAATCAAGTATCACTCTAATTATTTATGAATAAGTTTTAAATATTCAATAAAATTTTAACATAATAATTTTAATCAGAATCGATTGGTAAAAAAAAAATGTAATTACGACTAACAAGAATTTTTGATAGAATTGTTAAATCAGACCGAATTGTTAATATTTTTTTTTTATATATAAATTTAGCATTTTTATATCTTGCATTTTTTTATTTTTCCTTTTTAGTGTATTACTTTGCAAGGAACAGAATGCTTGCATATTAGTTATAGGAACTGAACCCCTATTCTTTATTAGATACTACAAAGAAAAAATGAAGAATAGATTAATTTATTGAAATATTGACAGACTGAGTTAATAGTTTGTGACGTAAAGATGCAGGGACATAGAAATCCACTTTTACAAATGCCACTGAAAGGCACAACACTTCGAGCGGAATAGATTGGATGAAATCCGATCGCTACCAGATAAACGTCCCCTAGCTTAAACTTTGGTTCATCATTAAATATGAACTTCATATTAATATTAGTCATACAGCTGTCTATTTTTTGTTTTAGTTATTTAAGTTTTCTGCATTGAACTATGTAAAAAAACATAAATTGATAAACGATTTTAAATATTTATTATTATTATTTGGACATATGGAATAGAGCTCTGGGGCTCCACCAAACCATTAAATTCCTCCCGCATCCAATCCTTACAATCCAAAATCCTACGTAAAATCCTTGATGCTC
>NW_027116123.1:16673-18914 GCF_000696795.3 Halyomorpha halys | reverse complement strand
CCATTTCTCATAACAATTAGATATATCTATTTAAATTGTTGGTGAAGGTCTGGTAATGTATCATAACAATTATCACTATTATCATAATTATAATTATCAATTTATCACAGTAATGACAAGAGCCACAGAGGCCAAAAAAGTCAATTATTTCACTCCAATTATAGATTACTTTAATGAAAACTATATATAATTACAAGTCAAATTTGATGATCTGTTAAATCTGGTGCTTTATTAAATAATTTTGTTGAAACTATTCTGACCTTAAATCCCAAATTAACTTCTTGCGTGCAAATAACTCGTCTTAATTAATCATAAGTGATCTCTAAAAATCATTATAGCTCCATAAACTGTCATTAGCAGGTAATTTTGCATAATTTATTCAATGAAAATTAAGCAAAATTACCATTAATTTCAAAATCAGGTCTCGTGCTAATTATACGAAAATTGATGACACTAAACATTAATTAGATAGTTAATGACATCATCTTTAACAAAAGATCTATTTCTTTTTTATTATATAATATTAATTCTAAAATTAAAATGAATATTTGGAATGTTATTTTCAGTTTAAAACAATGAGCTACTTTGGTGACGAATGCAGAATATAAAGTTTTAATCATATATTTAATTTATCACTACAGTTTATTTATATCTTGCGTTAAGTGTACTTACATCATCATATAAGATTGAAGCATATATGAATATTTAAAGATAATTGAATTATAATTTTATATAAATGAAGTTTGAACTAATTTTACAAAAAATATATTAAATTTATTGTCGTTTTTTCCTGAAAAATAAAAAGTCCTTAAGTCTTAGTTTGAGATGGTTTGCTCAAACGAAATTGGCAAAATAGTTTTTTCCCTTAAAAATCATTCACAACAATGCTGTTGTTAGCTTCCAAACAAGCTTCAGACATTAGTTGAAACATTAAGGAGCTAGAAATGTCATATGGTTTTATCTAGAGATAACGTTTAATAAGAAATTGTAATTTAGAATATGTGGTTATAGCAGTTAAAACCTTTTTTTATACTGTGAGAATAATTTCAATGTAATCTTTTTTTTTTAATATGTCAAAACTTGTACGCTGTTGGCAATTTTTAGTAAATTTAGCTCATAACATTAATTTATTAAAATTTGTATACCGTCAACAAAGAATAAATTATTATATTATTAAAATTTAAAGGCAAAATAATTTTAGCCATTCAATCATGAATGAGCAACTAAAATACTTTTTGTTTCTGAAAAGTTTGGAAACTTTGGCCGAAAAGTAGAGCATTTTGTCTGTTGATTGAATTGAATAAATAATTTTGCCTTTAAATTAAAAAAAAATTACCTTAAATAAATTTCATATATTATTATATCGTGTTTTGAAGTCAGTAGGGAAAATATATATTACGGTACACGATTGAGACAGAAGAGAGATTTTCGAAAAAGGTTTCTGTAAAATAAAAAATAAAAAAAACATGTCTACTTAATTTAAAGGTTCACATAATTTCAAATTGCAATTTTATTAAAATTCAAAAAACAATCAGCGAAATAACATAACGTTTGGATATTAGGGAGCATAAATGAGACCAGAGTTGAAGGAGTTGAGAGTTTGTGGCTTTAGTGCATTTACTCGGCCTGCACTGACTCATTACCAGTGACGTGATGAGGGGGATGCGCTGGGATCTCAAAGAGCCCTGCTCTACCCCTCACGGGGGAAGGGGGATAGAGTGAGCTCAGGGATCCTCAGATCGATAGTGTAAATATTGTATATGAGAATGTAAGTGTGATTAGTGATTATTTTTATTGGATTAAGATAAATTCCAACAAATCCCATCAAATCACCTTTACCCTTCGCCGTAAACCTACTGATGCCCTATAGTTTCATTAAATGATGTTACTCTTACCCCTGTCGAACAGATTCGCTACCTTGGACTACATTTGGACAAGCGATTAACCTGGAATCCTCACACCAGACTGAAAGGACAGGAAACTGCACGTCGATTTCGACTATTATAGCACTTACTAGAAAAACGATCTAAACTTCCAAAAATTTACAAAAGACTGATCTACATGCCTGTAATAAGGCCAATCTGGACATATGGAGTTGAGCTTTGGGAGTCCACTAAACCTTCGAATTCCTCTCGTATTCGATCCTTACAATCCAAAATCCTTCGTAAAATCCTCAATGCTCCTTACTTTGTCACAAATAAAATCATACATAAAGACCTTAATGTTCCCTATGTAACCGAT
>NW_027116123.1:12115-16284 GCF_000696795.3 Halyomorpha halys | reverse complement strand
ATCATGTTACTATGTCACCTACAGCAAATTTACTTGTTGTATATATGTGTGTACAGTTGTAAATATCAATAAATAAATTATTAAAAAAAAAAATTGGGATTGATAACGTTATATACCTGTGCAGTAATATAAAATAAGTAATCATTTCAGGCTGATATTTTTATTTGGTGGAGTAATTAGGCCGCCGCGTACTAACCAAGGTGTAATTGCCAAGATTAATTTTTCGAGTCAGCCGAAAAGTAAATATTAACTGCTCCAGGTGGGAATCCAATCCACAAGTTCCAAACCGGGCGCTTTGGGACCTACGCCCCAGCCCACACGGCCTTCACGTCATTTCAGGCTTACAGAATTCTCTTATTGTGTTACAATGTTAGAAAAACAATTAACTTGATCATACTATCGTAAATAAAATAGTTTTATGTATTGTTAACCATTTTTTTAATAAGTATCAGTTTATAAAATATAACTATTTTAAGGTAACTATTATTTAACAACGCCCTCCAATCGATTTCCAAAAATATAATTAATCTTCGAGGCATCTTAAAGCAAGGTGGTTGTATTTAACATAAAATAACTATGAGAGCTACGTTTAAAAAATAAATGCCGAAATGCAACCTATATCTCTTTAACGCAAAAATCGATTATGTTGCATCCTAGCGGCAATTCATGAATAATGCATTTTGACCCAATATTAGCTAAAAAAACGTGTTTAATGGATGAGGTCTTTTAATTTAATGATTTCGCATAAACGGAAAGACCGTGTAATGTAAAAATTAAAAACGAGTTCCTGGAAAATTACGAAGAATGGACCGACAACGTTTTTCCCGTTAGGTCTTAAATTATTTTAATTAGAATTTGTTAAATCTTGGAATAAGAAGAAAATCATAATTTTTAAATCGTGGGAATCCTTAAAATTAAAATCTGTACCTCCCATGAAGGGTCAGGGTTTCAGTTATTTCTAAGGAAGTACTGTTACTAGAACAATGGTTGTGCAAGGTGATTTGGTTAGAATCACGCTCGGCCGTCAGATTTTTATCCAATGAATGAGGTTGGGTGAACTCACAGGGTTGACTCACGGCTTCAGTGTGACAGAAAACAATTTTCAACCTTGCCGGATTCGAACTCGGATCATTGAAGTTTGTGGCATCGTGCCTTACAACGGTGCCATCGCGCTCCTCCCTTAAAATTACAAAACGAATATTTTTTTTCTCTAAAGTATTATCGAAATATCTTTATAATTTATATTATTTCTTCAATTTTAATTGTACCATTTGATCATAAAATATGATAATAACAATTTTACAATCATCTCAATTTTTTTCCAATGCTTCAATGCTTTCCCATTAAGAATTAATGGCAAGGCATATGAAACGCTACAAGTACCAGAAACCTAAATGAATCAGTGTTTGTATTAAAATTATATTTATTAGTTAATGATATTGATCATTAAAATGAATTAAAATGATTTAAAGTTTTTTTTATTTTATTTTTTTTATTATTATTTTTTTTACAATAATTAAATTACGTCCAATTTTCTTTTTAAGGTCCTGAAAGGATCTGTTAGAATAACTATGGCTAAAAAATAGATAAAGAGCATTTAAATACTTTAAATTAGAAGAATTAAATGCTGTTATGAAACATGTTTTGAATTGGTTTTTCGAAGGCAATATGTCATAGACGTTGCGTGATTGGCTGGCATGTGGTAGGCGTCTCTCACAATGATCGTGTACACAGCCTCATGAAACTTCGATACAACAATCACTAGTAACCTATTTCCTATGGTGATTTTTACATTTATATGATAATCAGGTTATTGAAGTGGTCATATTACATAATATATCAATAGAAAATTGAAATATAAACGTTTTGGTTTAATGTTTTATTAATCATGACCGCTAATGAAATATTCATATGATATTATATGATCTGTTTAAATTTTGATTACTCATGATAATTAAAGACTACGGAGGGAAAACGAGGTATATTTTTCTCTTTTATAATTGGTTACGGTTTATAATAGAATTTTCTTTCTTCTTTCGCGGATACGATAATGTCTTCAAAACATTTAAACTGTTGTTTTTCGATCTAAATTTAGTTTTATTGTAACGAAGTATATCGCTAAAAAGGCAAGGGACGGTGGAAATAAATAAATAAATAATACAACTATCAGTAAGTGTGATAATTGCAAATCAATAAATCATGATAATTTCTCGGTTTACCCTTTCTCACTAAGGCTTATGAAGTTTCCTGCCATTTTATTCTATATTTTATACTATTCCTTTAAATATTAAAAAGGCATCAAAATGAAAGATATTTTGAAGAAAAAGCCAAAATATAGTAAATATTTTTACTTTACTTTGATCTCCTAACAAAGTCATATTTTCATGTGAATTGGTTATTCTCCAAATTGGTTATATTCCCCGATTAGCCAACAAATAAATGTAAGATACGAATTTTGAATAAGATATCAACTAGTTTTAATTTTATCTTTATATTTTCTTCAAATTTTTAGCTCTCTTGTAAATGAAGATCTGAATAAAATATTGTTTTGGTGTCCAATGTAAGAGGAAGAAGTGTACCCTGGATAATATCAAAGATTTGAGTAATTAATTTCTAAAAAATCGTTAATTAATTCAATAAATGAATTTAACTGTTTTTATTGCTTAATTGATAAACCTAAATAATGGCAATGAGATTAAAGACAACTGATGTAACGTATTAGTTTAAATATATTTTTTTTCAATTTCTTGAGACGTATTTATTTATTAAATAAATCAAATTTTATCCTTGTTAAGTCTCAACACTCTTTATTACATCAATAGTCCAACGTTTCGGCCATTCCGGCAATCCTCAAGGACAAATCTTCAAATATAAATTCCCACCTCACATCAAAATTTAAAAATTATTTTGCAGGCTATTCTATTTTTTTTTAAATCATTAATTTTTAAAACTTTTAATTTTCAATTAATCCACACTATCACTCCCATATAAACAAAACTATTTATAACCCTTTAAATTTATAACTTTAATTAAAAGTTTTAAAATATATACCTATGTTTATATATTATTGTATTGTGTATTTAAATTAAAAATAAAGAGGTTTTGAAAATAAAAAAAGTTTTAAAAATTGATGAATCTAAAAAAATAGGGTGTGTTTTACTTATAATTAATGACCTGAGCAGAATAGGCTGCAAAACAATTTTTAAATTTTGATGCGAGGTGAGAATTTATATTTGAAGATTGTCCTTGAGAATGGCCGGAATGGCCGAAACGTCGGACTATTGATTAATAAAGAGTGTTGAGAATGTACAAGGATATAATTAGATTTATTTAATAAATAACGTATTAGTTTTTCTAAGTATCCAAGGTAAAATAATCTCCCTACTACAAAAGTCATATGGATTGTGAACTGAAAAAAAATTACATAATTTGTTAAATGAAATCAAGTTTTGTCTGTTGTAATAAGAAATAATATATTTTTTTATTCTAGCAGCGATTTTATATTTCGACATTATAGCAGTATTTATGATACAAATTGGCTCATATATACTGTTCCAAAGGTGTAATAAATGCGATGCTTACGTGTCATCTATTGCATCTGTCTGATGATAAATTAATCATAATTCATCTATTATATATTATGTATAAAAAAAACAACAGTAATAACTGATTTCGATATAGAGAAATAGTATTAGTTAAACAGTAAAAAATTGTTACGCATCCAGACATAAACCGAAGTAACGAAACTTTATTCTTTGAATTTGATTTTTCTATAACTTGAACGACTCATTTTTGCCAAGAATCCAGATTGTCGTATATATTAGAAGTAACTGCATGATGAATTATAAGTTCTTTAGAAGATTCCATTTAAAATGTGGGAAGACGTGAGCTTAGGACCCATGTATTTCACGTTGATTTTTCTTAGCCTATACCCCATATCGTTTTTGAATTACTTACCCATCCCGGCCCCCTCCCCCCCAAAAAAAATGAAAATAAATAAAATGATAAAAGGAATATTTACTTTAATTTGTATTTGAGTTAACCTCAACTAAAAGATATGGATAAGTCTACAAAATCATGAGTAATCTACTTATTCATTAACAAAGTAATCAAACAAGACTAAATTATTACTAGGCTGAGAATAGGTCACACGAGGCTCACCCACTCCT
>NW_027116123.1:10282-12065 GCF_000696795.3 Halyomorpha halys | reverse complement strand
TTCCTTCCATTATAAACTCCCTAACCACCCAAACCTACTAGTTTCTAATCTTGCTTCCTCTTCCATTGCTGACAATCCTCCGAGGTGCCTAAAAAAGATGGCCACAAGACATGCTAATGTAAAAACGTCTTTAGAGTGCTACCAACGGGTTTCTCTATCACTCCATTATAACTAAGATCAAATTTACTGTATGGATTATAATGCGCAGTTGTAAACTTCAATAAAGATATTTTTAAAAAAATGTTTATCATAATTTATCCATCATATTGTCGCTTCAACCAAATCATTGCGTTTGTTGTCCACACTCTATACTAGTGCTCTTCAAATGTTTTTAATCATCGACCTATAAAAATTTATCGACCCTATCAATAAAAAAAAGTAAATAATTGTATAGACATTGTGCGTTTTCTTAAGCAAGTTTATATTATTTTGAAAAAAAAATAAAATTTTTACTTAAATAAATGAGAACAATGTACTTGATGACATTTGGCAAGATTATCAGTGTTTGTTATTTTATAGGCCTATCTGGACATAAAAAGTCGAGCTTTGGGGCTCCACAAAATCTTCAAATTCCTCCCGTATCCAATCCTTACAATCCAAAATCCTTCGTAAAACCCTCAATGCACCTTTCTTTGTCACAAATAAAATCATACATGAAGAACTTAATGTTCCATATCTAGCCGGACTAGCCCGTTATATTTAACAACCAGACATCATTCCTTCTAATATGAACTCCCTGACCACTCAAACCCACTAGTTTCTAACCTTGCTTACTCTTCGATTCATGACAATCCTTCAAGGCCCCTGAAAAGAAGAGGGAGACGAGATGTTCTAATGAAGATATAGTATTAGAGTGATACCAATAGGTACTCTACATGCCTGTATCACTCCATTATTATCTTACATCAAATTTACTAGATTTAATGTAAATACAGTTTTATTTATGTAAATGCAGTTGTAAATATTAATAAATAGAAAAAAGTACAAATAATCTTTATTGGTTATTTTATATGAAAGAACAAACCAATTGGTATATGACCATTAAATACATGCAGAGAAAATGTGGTATACAATAATATATATTTTTTTAACTTATATAATTTTTTTTTTGGTTCCTATGGTGCATTATCAAAATCCCTCGGACCATATAAATAAATAATGTTTTACTGAAATTGGTGATCCCATATACGTAGCTCCTTCCCCCTCCACCTTGTGAGTTCCAATTTTCATTATTTTAAGGGGATGTTGGTTTCTACTTTTAAATAACGTAATGCTATCCAAAACGTATGGCTCTCGGTCACAGACATACAGAAGGTGAAACTGTTGTTGATGGAGCCGCGATAGGTGGATTGTAGACTGTAAAGTACACCGAGTAACGGATATGGTCCTCTCCTATTACCCGCCTCTGTCCTCTGTACTAACTCTGAATTATGACACTCCCAGGATTATGTCCGGCCCTGCATTGCGGCTGGTCAGGTGCCTCAATCGATATGTTTGTTTCATGGCTGCAAATATGTTATAATCCCAATTATGTGGGCATTTTTCAAAAGTATTTATGGGAAAACACCATTTTAAATGACTCAAAACAGTACTACAGCTTATATTATTTTTTAAAAATATTTATTGCTTCATTATGAGTTTAATTTGATTATTCGCCCTTAATCTCAAAGTATCATTATCTTCTTATTGTTATTGGTGTGTTTAGAATCATATTCGTACTTTACCATTATTTCGAAATTTTTAATAATTTATTTATTGTTATTTAAAACTGTATACACATATA
>NW_027116123.1:7011-9815 GCF_000696795.3 Halyomorpha halys | reverse complement strand
ATATATATATAAAACGTTTATATGATAGTTGATTGTTTAAGTTGCTCTAAAATTAATATAATTGTGACAAAATAGGGAAATTTTACTTGTAATTAATGAACTGAGCAGAATAACCAGCAAAACATTTTTAAATAAGTGGATATGAGGTGTAAATTTATATTTAAGATTGTCTTTGAGGATAGCCGAAACGTTGGACTGGTGAAATAATAAAGATTCCCTGGAAAAATCATAATAGCTGCCACTATGTTTTAAAATTAATGGAAAACATTAATAGTCAATCGAAAGGCCATTGTATCATATTGAAAATTATACATAAAAAATAAATACGAATTTTATTTAATGAACATTATACAAGTATAATGTAGTATAAAATGATACAAGTATAATAAGTAAATTGGCTTCATGCAATAATTGTGTCTAAATTTTTACAAGGTAAATATAATTCTTTCTTACTGCAAACACGAATCGGGATTGAAACGGAATAAGAAATAATAATGAAATTTTCCCTACAGCCCAAAAATGGTCTTAAGTACAATACTCAGGAGGAAGTATTTTTTCTTATACAATTATAATTATACTATTATATTATAATAGTTATACCATGATTGTAAACCTCACATTTCACTATTATGTTTTTTATCGAGGGCCACTGAACTAGTATAGATGTGACATCAGAATGTTCCTTGACATGAATATGATGATATCTGTAGTTATAGGGATATTCTCTGATCACTGATCTCTGATCTGACCGGAAGCTGCCTATATCCGCTATGTGTGCCTAGCTGCAAACCTGTACAAAAAGAACTAATGTACATATGTTTCAACGGATAATCTGTCGCTAAAACCTAAGCATCGGGATTTTTCAAAAAGCGATCAGCTAATCTGAAAAATTACATAAAAAACTCATTGGGGATCAAAATGGGTTCAGTTTAGGTAATATGAGAAAAAAAACATCTATTAAAACCTAAAAAAAGTATAGTACCAGAATTTTAATTAGTTCAATCTGCTAGGTTCAAAAACACCTTGGGGATCACTATAAGCTCAATCAATAGAAACGACATCCAGTCGTATCAATCCACAATATAACAGTGCAGCGAATAAAACTCACTAAACTGAAAAAAAAACTCCTGAAAAACATAATGAGTTCTATTGGATTAGGACAAAACACTTTAATTGGCATTAAAACATAATTTAAAAAATGAAGCAAAACCATGAGAGTACGATGAAGAGGATCTAAGTGTAAGTGCATTCAATATCAATATTTCTCTACACCCTTGTATCACTCCATTTTGATCTTACATCAAATTTACTTAATGTTTTTGTATGTAAATACAGTTGTAAATAGCAATAAATAAATAAAAATAACAAACTGCTTAAAAACTTAGACATAATGATTTTAATTAAAATGTGCATTACATTTTTTAAAAAACTAATCTTAAGGAATTACTTTCATAATTGATATCTGCCGTGCTGGTTAGAAAAACGACCAGATGTACCTATTCCTTGGTGAGGTACAATTTAATATTAATTTATTTATTTAATAAAATATGGTTTAAATAACTAATAAACATCTAATATAATGAATGAAATCTATAACACATATATATTTCAATTATGTAGAGACATCTTATATAAATCAGATATTCCAATAAAATACTGGCTGTATTTCTACATACAAGAGTGTCCTATTTTTAAAATATTATAGGAGAATATCAAGGGATTCTGGCCCGGTAGATCGACTGTTGGCCAGATATTCATGAGTATAACATTGACGTACATCTGCTATTCGTGGACTTTAAACACGCTTATGACAGTGTGGACAGAAAGATCTTAAAGGTTAGAAAGGTCTTTTAAAAGTCATAGTAAAGGTAGGGATACCGAAAAAACTAGTCAAGCTGGTAAAAATGACACTAATGAACACTACCTGTTGAGTTAAACATAGAAATTCCCAGCTTGGAAAATCCTGTTCCAGAAATTTTATGTTGGGAATGGCTTGAGACAAGGAGATCCTCTGGCTCCTTTTCTATTTTATATAGCACTAGAAGTAGCTATTCGTTCAATCAGAACTAATCCAGGAGAGACCATTTACAATAGGCCGTCTCAAAATTTAGCATATGCAGATGATGTAGTCGCAAGAACCCAAGCAGCATTAAAAGGAACATTCCAGAAATTCCAAGAAGCAGCATATAAATTGGGCCTTTAGGTGAATGAAGACAAGACGGTGTACTTGAAGAGATCATGAAAGGATAAGGAAGAGAATAGCAAAGTGACGTTCAGAGACTACAGTTTCAGTTTTGTAAACAAGTTTAAGTACCTGGGAAGCCTGGTTAAAGATGATAACAAAGTAGAGAGCGAAATAGAGGACAGGATAGGAGCAGAAAATAGATGTAATTTTTCACTGCAGAAAATACTGAATTTTAAAGCTCTCACTCTAAAAGAATGAGAATGGTCATTTACAAAACCATCGTAAGGCCAGTAGTGATCTATGGGGGAGGAACATGGCCCTTGATAAGAAACGCAGAACAGATGCTCAACTCAAGGGAGAGAAAGGTAATAAGAAGGATATGGGGAGGAGTCTCGGAAAATGGAGTTTGGGGAAGAAGAAGGAATGATGAACTAATAAATCTGTTCGGGGAATCCATCGTCGTGGCTTTAATTAAAAGAGCAAGACTAAGATGGTTAGGACTCGTTGAGAGGATAACCGATGAAAGAAATCCAAAAAAGATGTTTTATGGCAAACCAGATTGAAAACGGATGGACGATGTGGAGGAGGATTTGAAGCTCTTGAAGGTTGGCAGATGGAA
>NW_027116123.1:4434-6961 GCF_000696795.3 Halyomorpha halys | reverse complement strand
TCATCTGTGCACTCTTGTATTTTTTTACAACAATGACATTTTGATGTAGGATGCACCGTTATTATTATTTTTTGTTTTGTTATTTAATTAATTTTATACTATGAGGTCAGACCAGAGGCTTCTGGGAGCAAACTATAGGGGTATTCATGATCTTTGGTTTAACATGTTAAAGCCTGTTAAATGGAGACATTAGGGGTATTCATGATGTTTTGTTAATTGTAATATGTTTTACCATGTTAAATGTTATTAGTATAGGATTGAGAGCAGCCCTCTTTAAAGTCATGTTAAATGTTAAATGTATAACATCTCCTCACGGATTTTCTGAGCAACTTATTTTATAACATTTCCTTCCAAAACTATTGTTTACTTCTAAGTTTTGTTAAAATTCATTTTTTATAAGATGCCTAAATTGAGTTGTATGAAAGTTTGGCTACTGAGTGTCTCGTTATTCTTCTAATTTGTAAGGAAGAGAATCAAGATGTGCTAATTGACAACTGTCATTACACCTTTATGTCATCGATTGCTTTATTAGTTATAAAAACATTCAGCACAATACTAATACAATAAAACATAAAATAAGAGCAAGTAATATCTTCCCTTTAACATGTTAAAATAAAGATCATGAATACCCCTATTGTTGAGAGTATGTTAATAGGTGTGTTAAATGGAGAATGACGTCACTCAACAGACCAGCTGAGCCAGTCACCATTTTGTTTGTTATAAAAACAAGCAATGTAGTATTGCTTGATCGCAGTTTGTGTTAGTATTGTTTTGGATGTTTTAAAAACTAATAAAGCAATGTAATGACAGTTGTAATTTAGCTCATCTTGTTTCAATTCCTCACACGTTAGAAGATGAACAAGAAACAATTGCCAAACTTTCACTTTTCCTTTAATTTAGACATGTTGTAATAAATTACTTTAATCAAAACTTAGATGTAAACAGTAACAAGAAGTTTTGGGAGGAAAGGTTATAAAACAAGTTTCTCAGAAAATCCGCTAGGAGCTCTTATGCATTTAAAATTTAACATTACTTTAAATAGGGTTGCTCACAATCCTATAATAATAACATCTAACATAAAAAACATTTTACATTTAACACATCATGAATACCCCTTATGATAGACAAAATATATTTCGTAGTTACGGAATTTATTTAGGGAATAATATTGCTTTTTGAAATAGTTTGAAACTAATAATATTCTTAATTGGAGTATTTGAATATTAGAGCCGATTCCTAGTATTGGTGAGATTTAAATTGTTTTTCCAGTTTTCAAATTAAGATGGCCAACGAGTGTTTAATTGTTTAGAAATTAATTATGCTCAGAAGTTATCGTATGATGAATTTCTATATTTTGCTCAAAGACACTAAAGCTCATTTTCATTTTCTGTTAATTTATTGTAAGGGTCCTAGAATAAACAAAGAATCATGTTAATATTGTATTGCCTTATATCTAGCCACTGAAGGTGTCCTTGTTTCTTTGTTTTAGTTGCCTTTTGGTCACAGTATAATATGTTTTATTATAAAAAATTTTTTTTTTATAAATTGACTGTATGACTGAATTTAGAAGTTTCAAATGAAGTTTCGATATGGCGGAAAAATTAATAAATGTTTTGTAAAAATATCAACACATTTCAAATTCAAATGTGATTAAAGATGGCCTCGAGATCTTCTCCTCTAGAAATGTTATTGGAGTTCTATCAGTGGGTAGATTCTCCACATGTTTTTTATTATGTCACTATGTATTATCAATAAATAAATTATTAAAAAAAAATGTGAATAATAGAGCTTTCAAAATTTCAACAAAATCTCCGTTAGTGAATAATTCGTTATAAAAATAATAGTAGGGGCCAAAACAGTATGAATAAATAATTATAATAATTTTAAATACTGGGACATTCATCATGAATAACTATGATACTTACATAATAACGTTCCCTCATATTTACTTTAAATAGAAATGGCGGAATTAAATTGGTCTAAAATAATTTACACTTAGCGTAGCATGTTAAAAAGAAACATTTTATTTAGTCACGTCAATCACAGTTTCTAGCAAACGATAACCTTTTCATAGTTAATTATCACTGCCCGCATTTCTATTAAGACTGCCTTCTTTTATAATTTATTACTTATTCGGTTTTTATTGGGACTCATTTATTTTAAAAACGTGAGAAAAATCTTGAAAAATATTTATGATAGCATCACAACACGCAAATGCTCGACATATCTCGGATTATTTAGGTTCATGCGTTCTGACATATTGATAGCTTCACTTTGTTATTTGTCTATTTCTGTTAAAACTATAAGTATAATTCAATTCTTAAAAAGTTTTTCTTTTGAAGTTAATGACTTCCAATTTGATGAAATTTCTTTATTAAAATTATCACCACATGGCACAACGTTTCGGGACCACTGTCCCATATTCATGCACCTTAAACTTATAACAATAACAAAACTATCATAACAATGTCCATCTCTATTCATTATAGTTCACACAATTATATTCACCTCATAATTTCTTCAAAGA
>NW_027116123.1:3083-4384 GCF_000696795.3 Halyomorpha halys | reverse complement strand
CAGTTTTGTATGTTTTTTGTTATACATATAGCTTCTAGAAATCTTCTGCTTTTTGTATTTTGTGCTGTATCTATTATTTTTGGGTTTTCGAAATTGAATTCATGGTTTAGTTTTATACTGTGGTAGGCTAGACCTGTGCAATTTATATTTTTAGCGTTTTTACAATTGGTTACATGTTGCTTAATCCTAGTTTCCAGTTTTTTAGACGTTTCACCAATATATATTTTTCCGCAATTTTTAATTTAATAATTTATGAATTTAATGGTTTGGTAGAACCCCAGAGCTTAGTTCCATACGTCCTGCTCTGATTATCAGAGTGTATATGATAGGATTTGTTTTGATTTTTATGTTTTCTATTGTGCATCCTCTAGTGAATTATAATAGCAATACTATGATATAAAAAATAGTTCATAATGATAGATCCTTGAATCGAAATATAATGCTCAATCATTGTATCCTTCTTGTCTTAAATATGACGAAAGTACGTTTGAACACTCCCGCAATGGTGGGAAAAGTAACTTTGAAGTATAAATCTATACCTCGGGTCCCGTTACGGATAGATTTGTGTTCAGTGAGCATTATCTTTATGCGCGAAGTGACCACCCAAGAACTTGTATTTCACAGTGAATAGCAAATTGTGGCGGAATGAGTTGAACTGCCATCGACGGGGCAGGCGATTTAACTTGCATCAAGACAAATGAGCGACTAACGGCATAATGACTCGGAGCCAGCAAACCTATCAGGGATTTGCGGTCCGCCCATTTAAGTTTTCTACCCTTGTAGAAAGGTTTGTAAGCTCTTGTTTAGAAGGATATTGTGTATAGCCTAGATGTTGTACTATTTTGTCGTAGTACTATTAGTGGAACAGTAAATGCGTTACTGGAAGATGATAGTTGTCCGAATAAAGTATATTGTAGGAAGACATTCCAGATGGTGGTCAATATAGGTTTCAAAATATTAAAAAGAAAACTATTTATTGTTAACCAACGTTCGCCCTACTTTTTAGGGCTTCGTCAGGGCTAAATGGAATAAACAAAAAAAGATAAAAACATTATAGAATTTTTTTTTGATTTGATAGATTTATTTATTGATAGATATTACAATATGCCACCCAGTTGTGGGCAATAGGTAATATTGATGAATAATCTCATACATACTAAAATAAAAAAAAAATAAATAAATAAAAAAAAATAAAAAACTCTCTTAAAATATATACAAACAAAAGAATAGACAAGATGAACATAATCGAACTATCATACAGATAGTTAAAATAACATAATAATAAAATAATATATACAATA
>NW_027116123.1:0-2919 GCF_000696795.3 Halyomorpha halys | reverse complement strand
GATGAGAAAACTCCAGATCCTATTGATTATTCATTATGGGGAACTTGAGTTGTTCTATGTGGACCGTCTTTCGTTTTTTTGGTTCTTTAATACTCACTATTGTTACTATATTGTGCTCTCTAATTGTAATCACCCTGAATGGCCCCTCATATCTTTGCGACTCCTTTAATTTTAATTACAAAATAAAAACTGAATTGTTACTAAAAAAAGGAAATTTACTTATAATTAACAAAAAATAAAAAAAACACTCGGAAGTAAAATATAAGAGAAAAGAAAAGAAAAGAAAATACTCTTTTGGGCTTTAACAGTTGGTAGTTTTTAAAATATAGAGCTCCGAAAAAAATTAATTATTTTTAGCGTTTTGAACTGCCGCAACTTTTTATTCCCCCTACCTATACTTGGCAGACCCATAAATCTTGTCTAGTAATTATACCTAGTTTTCAATTAAGTAATCAAAAATTGGGGTGAAATATCTGCCTTTTCTTCTCTTCATGGGCTCTTGTACTGTCATAGTAGTCGTAGGTAACCGTAAGAGTAAGTCCACCCATTGACTATGGTGGCCAAAGTGCTCAATTTTAACTCTACTGTTTTCATTAGAGTAATTTAAAATTGTTATTAAATAATTTTTTTTTTCTCCTCATGGCTCTTTTACTATTAAGAAAATATTTATGGCAAACATTTCCTTTTCTTTTTTTTGTCTTATGACTTTTAATGCCTTCCGTAATTTCCGTAAATCTCCACAAGTTCATTACATCGAGGCTAACTATTTTACAACAGAGACGTAACAATTCCATAAAACAAACCATAAATTAATGGCACTATAATAGAACTCTTAGCTCGGATGAAGGCATTCCCATTAGCCAATAAGCTAATATCCCAAGCTCCTGTAATTGGTGTACTATCTCACTGCGCTTGGTAAGGATAGGATTATAGCAGATTCCTTCGTAAAAGGAACAAAACCCTAATAGGTATTGGAACAAAAAAGGACATACAAGTGGAAGATAGTAAAGAAGACTAGGTGTGAGGAGCGCTATAAGAAGAGAACTATAAGAAAGAGAAGGTAATGAAGTGAAGAGGTGGACGGGCATTAGGGCGTAATGTTCTCGGGCTTGATTGCGGCTACCAGCAACAGCATTAGCAGGATATATCTTCTTATCTTCGGCTCTTATATTAATATCCTCTTCGTCCTTTGTACTCTCTGCTCTCACTAATGTCTCTCTGACCCTACCATCTCATGGACATTATGGGCGTGATGTTTTACACTGCAGTAGAGTACTTAGTGATGCCGCAAGACCCCTATAATTATGGATGTTTCGTCTATCTTACATGAAGTATTGTATTACTATATTAATACCAAAAGTAATATAAATCTAATAATAAAGGAGATGAATATGAATAAAAAAAACTAAGGAATACAATGTTGTCGAACATTAAGCGCTTTTTTTGTAATTCTAAGGAAGTTCTCCCCTAGGATTTAGCTATTTTCCATGGATCGGATTAGGATCTGGTGTTTCGAGGTGAAGGTTCACGCCATGAAGGAGTTGAAGAGCTTATAGAACAAGAGTCCAAGAGGAAACAAATATCAGTTATTTTACCCTAATTTTTTATTACTTTAATGAACACTATGTATTATTACTAGTCAAAATTTATGAGTGTGATAACTACTGTTAAGGGAAATTCAACATGGAGGCTATTTCAAAATTAGAAAGTTAAAAAAAACAACGTTAATTTTTCATTTAGAATTCCATATCTTTTGTAACTGCCTACACCAGAAAACCTAATACACTATTTAAACTAGAGGAAATTTATTAATAAAATATGAGCCCTAACAGAGCTGTTTACATTTAATAATTCCAAGAGTTACAAATTTTTAAGAAACAACATTTCATAAAATATATACTGAAAAATCAGACGTGAATTGATTCAGGAAAATCTCTGGAGCAATTTCATATGCAAATATCATGAAGACTACTACCCTTTTAAAGATATACGTTACATATTTCATCATAGAACATTCAACTAGCTTTAATTTGAGTGCCGGCAAATTTTGGTTACTGAAATATAGTTTTTAATGAAACAAATTTTTGTCCAGACAACTCTATCGTTAATCGAAATAAATCGTTATCTTGTTTATTTATTTTGGCAATATCATGATAAAACTACTACTCTTACGAAAATAAACGTCATATATTACTTTATTGCTCAATAAACTAGCTTTGATGTTAGAACTTATATACAATTGTATGTCTCATGGTTCCTCAGATAAAGATTTCCCACAATAAATTGACTAACTACAGATTTTTCAATATATATTTCATAATATGTTGCTTTTAATAAATCGGTACCTCGCGAACTATTGAACGTAATCAGGGCTAATATTTTAGTAAATTTAATTAATTTGAAATGGTTTCCTATTATATTATCTAGTGTTGTTGGTAGTTTTAACAATATAGAGCTCTGAAAGAAATTTTTTTTAACGTTTTGAAACAACCGCCTTTTTTTCCTCCTAATCATACTTAGTACACTCATAAATTTTGACTAGTAATTATTCATAGTGTTCACTGAAATAATAAAAAATGAGGGTTTAATAACCTTTTTTTCTGGGCTTTTGTACTATGGTATTTATGTATTCCGGTCAGAATGACTTTTTCAAAAATAAATATTATATAAATATTAAATTTTTTGGATGTATAATAATATACATATTATTATTATATATATTAGATTGATTACATTATTATTTATATACATATAAATGTTACATTATTATTTATATACATATAAATAATAATGTAATCAATCTACTACATTCTTGTCCATAGTCCATAGTCCATAGTAATCAACTAATTTATATTTTCATTCCACTATTGTGTATATTTCCAACTTTTTTAGTCTATTATTTATTTTATTTTATATATT
>NW_027116122.1:135415-136501 GCF_000696795.3 Halyomorpha halys | reverse complement strand
CGCACTTGGCGCCTTCGACTATACACACACAGTGCACAATAGAATCAATACCTTATAATACCCCTGGTAGTAAAAGGATGCATAACATCAACCTAAATATTTTTGCATGTACCCTACTTTCCTTTTCCTTATTAATGGAGGGTGCGAAAAAAAAAAAAAAAAATTTTCAATATACTAAATGCCTGTATATTGAAAATTCTTTTTGGTAGTATACAATATTAAAGTTTGTTGGTTAAGTAAATTCGCTGCTATGACAAATCATAAACAAAAAGTTCAGCAAAAATTGTTAATTCAAACTTTATGTCGTCAATCTGTGTTATGAATCACCATTAGTATCAGTAGATTGTTGGGAAGAAATATAACTACATCATAAAATAAATTTTAAAAAAATCTCTATACAGTGGTTATATTATTATATACAAATTTATAAGTTAAACGTATGATGTAGGAAATCATGGCGACTACACCACCTTGTTTCAATGAAATGAAAAAATATGGTTTCACAGCGTTGAACATATTCATAATTGAAGATCCATGGAACATCCGCTGCCTTAAATGCCTTTGTAATTTTTGTCACTAAATCTTAACTGTATAGTTTAATAAAGAATCTATATTTTCTTCCTTAATTTTATTTTCAGCCTTAAATTATTAACTCTATACCAATGATTCCCAAAGTGGGCGACACCGCCCCCTGGTGGGCTCTGCAGCGATTCAGGGTGGCGGTGATGGCCACAGGTGTATTTGAGGGGGCGATGAATAACTACAAGTTGTCACGGTCAGCAATATTACAGCTGACGGAAATAGAGCCGAGGATTACTAAATTGGTAGCAGCACACCGGGTTCATCCTTCTCATTAAGATGATTTCGAAGGTTTTACCTTTTTTTGTATTACATTCTATTCTTAGTTCAATAAATAGATTCATATAAGTTAAGTATTGGCGAAAGCAAAATGTCAAAAAAAGAGAAGAAGGAATAAGATTTAACACGTTTGAACTTCTGTAACATACTGACTTTCTTGTTTGTTTTTTTGTTTTTTTTCGCACCCTCCATTAATAAGGAAAAGGAAAGTAGGGTACATGCAAAAAT
>NW_027116122.1:132606-134770 GCF_000696795.3 Halyomorpha halys | reverse complement strand
AGCAGGGAGGTGGAAATCCGTTGGTCGACCTCTTCAATCCTGAAATGAGTAGGCAGTCGTTTCTTACCTTTTTGGTATGACATCACGATAGCGTCTGTCTTGGTGGGATTCACTCTACTTCCAATCCGCTTGAGTTCGGCAGCGATGGTGTTAGCCGCTTGTTGTGCATGTGACAGCGCAGTTGAAGTTCAATATACTAAATGCCTTAAATGGTTACCTATGAGGTCCATTTGAATTTGAAATATAAAACAATGTATTTGTAATTATTTAAATAGTGTTAAGTGAATTTTCAATGCCTTCAAATCTAGCAAAACTATATTTTATTAAAATCTTTAGAAATAGGGAAAACTCTTTTTTCCTTTATTTTTAAGTTTAGGCAAGATGTCTTCGATATCCTCTAAATCGGGTAGAATGGCTTCCAAATCTTCATGATTAGTACCCACTGGTGATCGAACACGGTCTTCCAAACAATTCTCTGCTTCTTTCGGGTTCAATAAGCTCTTGAAATATTGCCGCCACCTTTCTTGCACTACTTCTAGCATTAGTATGTTGCCATGGTCGTTTTTGGTTAGGTTGGCTCTCCTGATCGGTCCGCACTTGATGTTATTCACCATTTTGTAGAACTTGCGGGACTCATTTCTACTTCTTGAGTTTTCTATTCCCTCAATATGTTTCCTTAATGCTTCCCTCTTGTTGCTTCTAACTAATTTCTTCGTGTGCATCCTGACATCTTTGTACTCCTTGTAACTGAGCCGTGTCTTTCGACTAATCCACCTTAATCTTTTTTCATTCCGCTTCTAGATTGCCTGTACACATTCATCGTCAAACCAATAGTTACGAGGATGTCTTGTTGTTTCTCCAAACACTTCTTTAGCGGTCTTGGCCAATCCTACCTTGATACACCTCCACTTGCTTTCACTTGTCGCCATAGCTTCACCAACTGTTCCGCTAATGACTATTTCTTTTGACTTTAGGCCTTCTGCGTTCCATTGCTCGTATCGGATTTGTTGTTTCTTTGCAGTACATTTAATCTTTGGTGGAGTTTCATCATAATGAGATAATGATCCGTGTTAACATCATATCCTCTATACGATCTTATATCATTTATACAGTTAAAGTTCTTGGAGGATACCTGTACGTGATTAATTTGACTTGCTGTGGTGCTATCCGGAGAGTGCCATGTTTCTTTATGGACATTTTTATGAGGGAACATTGTACTCATAACAGCCATAGATTTCGATGTTGCAAAGCTTACCATTCTGTACCCATTGTCATTAGTTCTACGGTGTAAGCTATGAACTCCTATGGTGGGTCTCAGCTCCATTTTCTTACCAACCTGTGCATTAAAGTCTCCCAACACGATTTTCATGTCGTAACTGAGACAAGTACTTCTTCCAATTGCTCATAAAAAATATCTTTTCCCTCTTCATCCTTCTCTTCTGTTGGGCCATGAACACATATCCAACTAATGTTCCGGAAATGATCTCCAATGCGTAGTTTACAAAGCCTTTCCTTAATTGGTTGGAAATCGAGGATTGAAGATTTTATTCGATTCGCGACCATAAATGCAACTCCAAGTTCATGCTTATTTTCGCTTCCACTATATAGCGTTATGAAATTATTGCTCTTTATATCACTTTTTCCAGTCCATCTCACTCCTGTATTGCCAAGATATCCAAAGAGGCATTCTGTGACAAATCAGTAAGCTCTTTAAGAGCTCCAGCTCTGTATAAAGTACGTACGTTCCAGGTTCCTATTTTATATGTCCGTTTCCGAGGTCCATGTCGTTGCCGTGAATCAATCCTACATCCGAGGCTTTGTTGAGTTCTCGTAACAATATGGTTTTTACAATTCATGGGGAGTCGGCCCATGAATTAACCCTCCTCCTTTATCCAGGCTTGGGACTGGCAATGGCCCTGGCATAGTTATTTCCATTGGCGGAATTGAGCAATTTCCATAATCGTTAGTGCTATTTTTCGTTTGGTTATTTTTTTACAATTTAAATGTGCGGAAGTATCTCTATATATTGTAGGTCTTTATTCAGGATTAAGAAATAAGAGATCATAACTTTATTAGGTGCGGAAAGGGTAAAAACTATATTATAATCAAATGTAGGAATATTACAGGTCTGAAATTTAGTTCGTAGAAGCATAAATATTTATAT
>NW_027116122.1:112112-132046 GCF_000696795.3 Halyomorpha halys | reverse complement strand
TATATATATATCATACAACTTTATTTATCACACTACATACGTCCACAAGCTATGCGTAAGTTGGTGGGCATGTATTGAAGTTATTGATATTATTCAAATTTACAAAAAAAATTAAAAAAGACCAGGAAAAAAAATTCTCTTACTAGAAAAATTCTTGTTTTCATAATAGTTTACTAAAGATAACGAAACCAGAATGCAATTTGGATAGATCGTATGGTCTCATATTTTCTGTAATCTTCTTTTTTTTCTCCTTTATTCAGTCTTGATAAAATTCTTTAATGTCTTTTTTATCTATTGTTTAATATTGGTGTTTGCAATCTGAGGAGCCCGATACGTTCTGTAAAATAAATTGCGAGACATTTTGGAAACATGTGATGTAAACACATAATGTAATTTATAACAGTAAAAAATATGTCCCTGAAGGGGCAAGTAAAGGAGAGAGAACGGTTGTTGCTCACGATCCTGTGGTGATGGCTGACGACGCCCTCTAATACGCCGCTGATGTGTCCGATCCAAGGGTGCCGCCGTCTTCCCCTCACGTCTCGTTCTAGATTTCTATGAGGTTGTGGTGGAGTAACCTTGACCGTCCCAGTGGTTCTTTAAACAAGCGCTGGCCAGCATGAAAAAATGTGTGTTTTGTAGTCGAAAGGGTGACTAGGCTGTTGAGACCTATGATGAGCGCTTGTGGCGTCATGTTGTAACATGTGATTTACGCTGTCTTGATATTGAGGGGGCTGATGTGTAAATCCGACAATTGCTAATAATGATAACTATTTATGTTTTCTAATAAATAAAATTAATAGTAAGTTAGATGAATATTCGAAATTTTGCAAGATCGAAATACATTCCCTTCCTATATATTTTGTATTTAAGCAAACAAAGTAAAAATGTAAGTTAGTTTTATGATAGCACTGGGTTAAAGCGCCAAGCATTTATTGCTTCTCATGGCTTCGAAAATCCTTATTGCTTAACAAGTTGGTCAGAACTACTAGTAAATAAAATAAAATGAGTAAAAACAAAAATATTATGATTTAACATCCACATCGTGCGCAGGACTGAAGGACAATATTAAGTCTAAAACAAAGCTATCATAAAACGAAGCGAAGGGTGTAAATTATGTATCGAATAAAAGAAAATAATAAAAACAGAAATATACTATTGTGTACAGGTAAGGTTAAAAATGTAAATTATTTGGATAATTTTGTAACAGTGGATTAGAAAATAGAATGATGATAATGGTAATGATAAAACAATAAAATATATGAAACCAGTTTTCGCCTTGGGGATTTGATTGGGCTCAAAAACAAAACAGAAACAGTCAAACCTCAGGAATACAATAATTTATAGGTAAGCATTCATAAATAAGAATGATAACAAGATTGAAAAAGTTTTGACCCACCGAAATTCACCTAAGTCACCGAAAATTCAGTCATATATTTTTCAATTCAAAACTTTTATTGTTTAACAATTTGTTGTATTTGCTGTAGAATGTGGGAAGACAAAGTGCCGAGAAAATTTATTGCACGAGGCAGACCTAGAAGGAGCTATATGGAACATATACGACTAGGACTGGAAAAGGAAAAATGCTGCCTCAGATGAAGATACTTTTCATGGACCGAAATGTATGGACCAAGTGATTAGAGGCTCCTCCACGCTGAAAGGCACTCAAGGGGAATAAGAAAGAAGTATATGCTCATATACAGTTAAAAAATACCTATAGTTGTTAAACAAACAATCCTAATAATTTCTATTTCCACACATTGTGGGTCCGACTCCCACCTGCGTCGGTAAAAAATTATTTCAATAAAGAATTGAATTCGAAAAATGAATCTTGACATTACCAGTCTAGGGCTTTATAGGTCCTTAGTTAAGGACATGATTCATAAAAAAAATAAATAAAATAAAATAACTTCAACATAAATATACATTTTGAAATTTATATATGAATACGACAATATGTGATATATGTTTGCATAGCTTACAGTAAAAAGTAAATCCTTCATACCCTGAACAAGAGTAAAAGGAAGATGTTGAAACTGATTTTAAATTATCAACAATAATCATTAGCACGTTCTTTGAACATTTTCTGCCTTGTTTAGGTACTTACTGGTTCCCATGGTTATAACCCAAACAAATAGTAATTGACATTAAAACCTATGTTTCTTTTTTAATGAATACAAAAAAATCTTTCAAATATTTTCACTATCTAATATTTATTGTTAAATTTGTTTAATGATATTAAATTTCAATAGTATTTACGTAAATACTATTGAATCGATAAAGTAACATAAGCTGAAAAAATATTTTCACTATCTAATATACAATTATTAATATTACAATATTATTAATAGTACAAATATTAATCAAAATAAAATTATAAACGGAATATAAGTTGATACGATGAAGGAGTCAAAAACCTACTTTACAGCAACATCTTCGGCCAAGATCTCTTTCTATTTAATCTTTTCCTCTAAATTTCCCCAAAGATTTTCCAGTCACATCTTCTGCTTTCGGTGCCGAAGTGACTTCTTAGTAAAATTAATAAGCCAATAGCGACTCAGGTTTTTTATAGTTTGTAATTTTATTGTAAGAGATAAATTCCGGTATCACTTTTATGAGAAAGAGGAGGCGTAAATGAGAAAAAAGAAGGTGCTAGTACTTTCGTTTTATTCTTGTATAATGAAAGTCGATTTTGAATTAATATATTCTATTTAAATCAGTGTTGCATACGGATACAATGCACATAATTAATATTGATGAAATGATCCGAGAACAAACTATCCCAATTGTCCACACTTTCTCGAATTTGAATCACCTCCAGTTTGGTTTCCGTCCAGGCTACTCCACTCTCTCTACTCTTGATAAAATTTCTTAAGACCTCAACACAGCCATAAACCAGCAGAAACGCACCATACTTATTCTTCCTGATATTTTCAAATCGTTTGATTCCGTCTTTTCGAAATTTCATAGTCTTTCTCTGTCATCTAGTGCAGTGTTGTGCTCTTCAATGGTTCTACTCCTTCCTTACTGGTCTTTCTCAGTATGTTTCTGTTCCTAATAATACCCCATCTAGTTTCCTTCCTCTTTCTAGTGGTCTACCTCAAGGTTCCTCTCTATCTTTTACCCATTTTATCTTTTATTTACCATCTTTATAGGTGAATTTCCTTTCTTCATCCAGCATTCATCAATTATAAGCAGACGAATTACAAATTTACTTTACTGTCAATCCTCATGACACCTTCGATGCCATTATTAAACTAAAGGAAGACTTTAATTGAATAAGCACTTGGGTAACGAACAATAAACTTGCATTAATTAATTAATTAAAAATGCCGAAAAGTCTAAAGCCATCATAATTGGATATCCATCTCTTCTTAAATCTATCCCAGAGCTTCCTAACCTCACCCTGAAAATCACTACTATATTATTCCACACATCAGTCAAAAACCTTGTAGTAACTTTTGACCAAACCCTATCAAACTCTATATAACTACACTCATTTCGAATTTACCGTCGAACCATAGCAACCCTCAAAGAATTCAATAGAATACACTCTCTCCTTCCATTTATAAATCGCCAACTCTTAGTTTCCTCTCGTGTTTTCACTCACTTCTATTATGGCTGCCTGGTATACCGTAGACTTTCGGATGAACTTGAAGCTAAACCTAAAAGTCGTATGAATCACTCAATACGCAGCTTTCGGGATCACCAGAGCATATAACCCAGTATTATTGTAGTTCTTATTGTTATTATCCTTATCTCCTTTCGGTGCCTGTATTTTTTAGATTTTTTTATATTCCAAGTATTTAGATCTTAGTACCATCTCTATATCCTAATTATGTACATCAAAATTACAGTTCAATTCCATACTACCAGGTCCCGTTCTGATGTTTACCCTCCACCTCACCGAACTGCTGTGTATGACAAATCGTTTTTTTTTTTTTCCCGCCGCCTTTCACTGGAACTCCATTCTGTATACCATTCACATTGCATCAACCGTTCCCTTGAATGAAACCCTTTTGTTTATCTACTTTTTACTTCTCCAATCTGAACTAATATTTTAGTATAGATAATATAAGTATGAAACATAATCATATATTATGTTAGTTAGTTTTTCTTCTATACAAAACATTATTGAGTATACAATTATAATATAAGTCGTAATTAAGTGCTGCCACACTGTTTATGGCCAATATATTGTGTAACCTTACAATTGTTCTAAAGGGACCTACTCCCATAATATTAAACTATTCTTCATTTCAGTTCTAACACCAAAGACCAACAAATCCTGGACAGGAGAGCATACAGCAGTGTCTGTCCTGAAGGCCTGCAGGAGACATTATGATGACTGATGCCAGTACGACCATGAATCACCGCCACCACTGGAATGGACCGCAACTGACATCTCATACGTCGGTAATGCCGTTGTCCATTAGGACTTCTATTCTGAATACTAAATTAACCACTTTATCTAATAAATTCATCTAATATTATACCGAAGAGGGAACGACTTTATAAATGGATTTGGGTGCCTGAGATTAATATTCAACCCGTGTCGTAGATAGCCTGTGTTGGGAAACCCCTGAAGGATAGATCTTTGATCTGTGCCATAGAAGGGCTGATATAATGGAAACTGAATTTATGTCCGCGTCCTACAAAGCGTTGAAATCTGTTAACTCGTAGGTAGCTTCAGTTTATGTCCAATAAATAAAAACTAAAATAATCTACTTAACCAAAATTAGTTAAGTATTCGTTTATTTTTTTTAATTATAAATTATTTTTTAAATTAATATTTACATATAATAATAATTACATGAGGTTTTTTTTTTTGGAAATGTAATGTGAGCAGATAAAGCTGTATTATCCTCGTTATATCATAACTTCAAGTATGTTGTCGAACGTATTGCTCTGGACGATTATACAGTATTTATACTTACTGTCAAAAACTTTTTCTCTCTCACTCCTAATCCTAACAACTCCCTTATACCAAAATAAGTGATTGCGAGAAGATAAAAAGATACAGTTAAAAATGCACCAAACAAATACTAGTAGAGAATTGTGAACATTGTCCCTAAATTCTGCAAAACTTGTTTAATTTTTTACATTACTTTTTAATAGGTCTCTCTTATTTATTTTCTATTTTTTTACTAACAGTGATGTAAAATATAAACTTCATACCACCTCTCAGTTTAATGCAAAAGATAGTTGAACTTTAACATATCCCATGTATCAATGATGTGCCATGCAATCTTATTGCAAACTGTTAATAGTAATCAACAAAAAGGACTACAAAAAACTATAAAATGTCTGTTGCAAGAAGTGGTGAAATGAGTTCAAAGTTTTGAACTGCTAATTAGAACTGTTTTCCCACATTATGAAAATTTAATATATTAATGCTATATTATTACTTTTAAACGCACACGTTGTATGTGTGAAACGTATGTTTTTTTACCGTACAATACTGTTTACACCTTTTATTTTTAATAAATGGTTGTTGTAGTTCGTTGGAACTATTTTAACTACCGTTAATAAATATACATGATATATTTTATATTGCTAAACAATTGTTAAATTTATATATTTATTCTGAAATTTAGCAGAATTAAGTTTTAAACGTTTAATTTTAGTCCAAATATTAGTAAGCACATGCAATAGTTAGTTTCACTTACATTTTGCCTAGACCAGGGGAATCAGATAGAGAAATAG
Organism: Halyomorpha halys; assembly: GCF_000696795.3. Classification (NCBI taxonomy): domain Eukaryota; kingdom Metazoa; phylum Arthropoda; class Insecta; order Hemiptera; family Pentatomidae; genus Halyomorpha; species Halyomorpha halys. Next base: position 126,340 of record NW_027116122.1, on the reverse strand, counting down.
ATAGAGCTATATGGGGAAAACTAGAAAGCAGTTGCCCAAGTTAAGTAGGCCTGGACAAGGCCGGTTCGGGTAGCCAACATCTACAAGGTCTGTAGAGCCTGCTTCAGTGACGTACATAAATAATTTGGTTGCAGTCCTAATCCTTACAAATATTCGTCAGAGATGCATTGTCTTAAACCTATTTTTCACTGCTGAACATTGTGCAAAACCGCAGAACAATAGGTCTAATTATTGTATCTTTAAAAATTTGAAGAAAAGGATAAATCCTGATAGTTTTTTCTTTTGACATCATTACAGAAAGTAGACATTGTCATTGAGGCTCTCAAATTTGTCGAGACTGAGCGTCCGAAATTGGTTTTTAGCAAATCAATATATTTTATTTTTAAAATAATAATTTTTTGTGCTGATTATTTTTTTCAGTAGAAGGTAAGTGAATACCTTCATTAATAAATGATTTTCCTGCATTCAAAATTTTTCCTGGTGAAATAGAGAGTTTTAAGAACTTTTTTCACAATAAATACTGTCCACGGAGCTTAATGCAACCCTAAACAATCATGGCTTACTATTTGTTCGCCGATCTATGAGCAATGAGGAATTTCAATTGTTAGATTTCATATCTTTATGGTTAATGATAGAAGTTAATTTGCAATGAAAAGGGAAGACATTTTCGGATCAGTGTAGAAGGGCTACTTACTTGCAGACGGATTATTTTTTCTGGGCATTAAAGCCATTTATAATTCAGATCTCTAAATCAACAATTTATTTGTTTAATTGTTTTCATTAATATATTCCCGGTCTCTTCGAACTATTTTCTTTCATGCTTGCGGCCGGTGATACCAACTACCATAAAAAGAGTAATTGTTTCCTGATGTAAATAAACTCATGAATAGTATTTATTGTGTTATTTAATTTCAAAAAACATACTTCACATTTCTTTTTTTTTTTTGGACTGTCCGTTCAACTATAAATTATTAAAGAATCCTGTGACACCTACCACAGATGCACCGCTTAAAGGTTAATTATCAACAAATTTACATGAAAGGGGTACAAATGGGTCACCGTGATTGACCTCCTCAGTAAGGCTTCAATGGCGCACCAGGTGCAGTTTTCGGAAGCAGTATTGGCAGCTCTGTGTGGTTTCAGTTCTACAGAGTTCTGGAATGCATCTCATCGAATGGTGGAAGAGAATTCGACAACTCTTTAATAAAACTCTTTATTAAGTGGTGATTTAATTTTTGTTTAAATTATATTTGATTATGCCGATGTATTGAATAAATTATGTTTCATTTTTTTATTGTATAAAGTCATTTTTGTTTTTCTTTACTTTTAGTTTGTAGTATAGTTTATGAAAACAGTCTATCCTTTATTTTGTTTATTTTATATACCCTATTTAAATAGTTCTTTATTGCTTTCGTTTTTTATATTGTATAGTATAAGTTTACTAGGATTGGGAGTTACAGTCTTAGTTGTTATTTTGATGCCAGGTGATTGAGCAGATCAGATGATTGAAGATGTATTTATAGTAAGTACCAAACTCAATAAAAGAGCAGTCTTTGAGGTACAACTGAGTTGATCATCTCTCTTCCTTTCCTTTTTATCAGTTTTTGTGCTCACTAACGTTTAATATATATATATTTGAGTAGAATGCTTTCAACAAAATAACAAAAAAAATTCTTCTGATGGACATTATAGTTTTCATCAGAAGTGTATTGTAGGAATTTAAAATTATTGAATTTGGTATAAATAACATTATTTTTATTCTTAAATATTACTTTGCAAAGACTGGGAAAAAAAACCCAATGAACCTCAATAAATCAACTTTTTAAAGTATAAAATCATATAACAATGGCTCAAAATATATCATTTTTGTCTTCAACGCAGTTAACACATTAAAATCTATTTGCAGAAATAAAACTCCATTTATTTGAAGGATTTTATTTATAATTATGCATATTCCTAGCTGTTTATTGACTAAGATTGTTGAAACAACGAGAATTTTACATCTAAAATATCTATTTAATATTTTACAAAAAAAAATATAACTCTTAAAAGTTATATACTTTAATCATAAATATTTATTTAAATAAATTAAAATCAAATTTTAAATTACCTTTTTATTTTTTCACACTAGGTGAAAATGCCACTTTGTTTTTGTTAACTATATTTCAACTTATATTGAATTTGTTTGATATCCCATAAATCCAATCTTTCTTTTCTATTTTCTTATTCTAATGGGAGAAAGAGGCAATGATCTTGTCAAATATAGCCATCTTGAAATAAAATACATTCTGATACAGTGCATCTTATGCAGATGTTCCTTGCAGGACTGTCTGTCCGAGATCACCAGATAAGAAAACAGCGACAATTGAATCTCTCAGATGGTATGATAACATTCAGGACCGGATGAAAAATAATGCAATTGTTTGGACTCAAATGGGCGTCCTCGTTCATTTAGTTTCTTAGATTGTTTATCAGGGTTCGATTTCCAATCCTCCTTAGATCTGAAGTAGGTTCTTCGGCGAGATAGTAGGTAACAGATAATAGATACAGTGAAATTCCTTATCAAAGAACAACTACGGTTTCAGTCTTACATTCAGATTGATTTCTCCGTTACTGAGGGGTGTCTGCTGAAAAGAGGTAATTATTAAAAATAAATACAAACATGTAGGCTATGCTGATGTACCAGGAGATGCTACATACCTTCTGGAGCCCAAACAGTTCATCAGTTTTCCTTCTTCACCTTAAGATCCTCCTCAGAATTATTCATTCAAACCTGTCTATCAGGCTAATGTTTTACTAAATATACTTTCTGAAAGAAACTTTTAAAACAGCATTATGCAAGTTTGACATACTACAAAATAGAATAAATTCCACTTCTGCACCCAAAACCAAAGTAAAATATTGATAGTGATTACGAAAATTTATTATTCAAATTAGTAAAGGCGGAGACCGATCGATCTCTCCCAATCGTATTCGTATTTCGATCACGGTTTCTCTAAACTATTGTATTACTGTTAGGTAATAATTTCATATAGTTAAAAAACTATAGATATGTAGATCAGCATTTTGTGTTGGCTTGGAAGTTTAGACCGTTTTTATAGTAAATGTTGTAATAGTCGGAATCGACATGAAATTTCCTTTCTTCTCAGTCTTGTGTGAGGATTTTAAGTCCAGATGTAGTCTAAGGTAGCGGATCTGTTCGAGAGGGATAAGAATTATATTATTAAAGGATTCTTTTGGGCAGTCGATTGGTTTACGGCAACGAATAGAGGTGATTTGGTAGGACTTCCAATTTTTTAAGTACTGTTAATTTTTTTATCAGAAAAAAATAACTATCTCTCATAGTTGGTATTGAAAAAATGGATGTATATAAAATATGAAAGGATTTGTTCATTGAGAATTTTCCTATTTCCACTTTCACTTATTAATATATGAATCAAATTTTCATCTTGAATGATTACAAAATAGCTACTTTAAAACACACAATATTAATATCTTCTATAAGTAGGGCGATAAATTAAAGTTGTTTCATGTGGGTAACCTAGTTTTCAATATAATTTAAAACAAATACAAATTAAAGAACTCATCAAAATTCACTTCTCTCGAATTAACATCAGCTTTGATTTAATCTCTGTCTCATCCAGTAATAGGAAACGGCGACAGGCTGAGGGCTTCAAATTCATTGAAATCTAAGCAGTTCGTAAAGTTTAAATTAGACATTAAATCCGTGCAGTGAAAATGCTGCTAAGAGGAGAGACAATTAGCAAGTATAATAGACATGGTAGCCTGTTGTGGAGTCCCTGGGGATATGGCACATACCGAGTCTCTAGTAATAATAGCTTCGTCTCGGATTGTTTAAATTTCAAATTAGATCTGGAGCTTGTTTTAGCGGCACTGACGGGCTAACGTCTTCTAGAAGAAGTCTTTTACATGGAAGCCTCGGTGACGGTTTTGTAATTGAGTCGTTGAATTAACTAGGTAGCGGGGAGCAAGTCATTCCATGCTCCAGAACAGCTCTCCTGCTTTGTACTAACAAACATCTTAGTTCCACGGTTTAAATAAATATTTCTCCACTACACATGTCTACTTAAACACTAGTTTCCAGATACCATTTTTAAGGTACTTTTGAAAAAAAAATTGTGAAAAAATTCTGCAAACAAATAAGTGCAACGATTACATAAAAGTACAAAGTCGTGAATATATCGTATAATCATTTCTCTTATACGAACTTGATATATGAAGGTCCAGTTATTAAAGGAGAAATTTATGCCCTGAAGAACGTCCTGATTGATATATAGAAAATATAAACCAAAATCGGTGATATTGACAGACTAAAGCTAACGCATTATGATAATAAAAAAAGCAGCATTGCAAAGTAAAAAATAGTCATGAAATTAAAGTTCTTCTTATAGTAAAAACAATTCATTGAACAAGCTACAATACTTATACTCCTTCCGAGATTCGGATATATCTGACTATGAAAATGCTGGACTAATTGTATAAAAATAAAAATTTTAATGGTATTGAAAAGTGGAGGAGAAACAGTAACTAGAATAAAAAATAAAAGAAAAAGAAAGTAAAACATATCCAAGCGAGGAAACTAATTTACGTTGCCTCCAGATTGGCCGTACAAATTTTCAATACCTAAATTCAAAACCGTACCATTAGATCTAAATATGGAATAAAGTATAAAAATTTCTCGAGGTATTTAGTCAGAAAGTATTGTGTCTCTCATGAGAAATTCAACAAAGCCGGCTATCACATTGTGCCATCTTATCACAAATATTAATTTCACGGTGAAATCCGCAATTTCTTGCCTTTTAGTGGTTAGCATCAACTTAGATGACCAACAAGTCTTATCTAGCTAAAACCATTCTATTCAGGGTCTTATACATGTTTAATATTTAGATCGGAAAAGTTAAAACATTACTTCATAATGTGACCTGTGAATTGGGAAATTTTCAATATTTTACAGTATATTATTCCAAGAAGGAATGTATGCCTATTAAATGTTTTAATGTTCTCAAAAATTCATCTCGCAGATAAATTTCAGATATGTGACTTATACAACAGTAGAAATTTAACAAAAAATAGATGGTTTATCTAAATATTTCACATTGCGTTTTAGCAAGGGTAGAATGGGTTAAAGTTTGGATTTTTTTTTAATTTTGAAAAATTCTTGCTTGAAAAAGAATCCAATCTTAGGGTCCTGTTTTTTTTAACATATTAGATGTTAAAGATCATCCCAAAATATTGAGGTTATATTCTTTTTTGGAGTTCTATGCCTTCAAACATAGAACATTTCTCTGTTTTCTTGTCAAATTTTGAGATGAACTTTAATTATTTTCTATCTAAATAGCATTTAACGTGTATAAATTCCATCATGCCGTTAGTGAGTAAATGGAATTGTTTTTATTCTATTAAGTTTGGTTACTCAAGTTTTGAGTAATTTAAATTAAATTATTCCACAATCAAGGTAAGAAAGTACATTCATTATAATACAAAAATGATTGTGATCAGGGAGATAAGGTTTTTGAGATCATAAAAATGATCAAATTTCCTATTTTTGAAAATCTTTACTAAGTCAGCCAAACTGAGGCTTATATATGTTTGATAAAAGTAGCTACTCTCCCCAAAATATTTAGGCTGAGATTTGTTAGAATTGAATAAAAATCTTGTATTCAAAAACAAAATAGGAGAGCTGAGAAATAAGTAAAAAAAAATTTTATTTTCAAACTATGAAATAATTTCAGGAATCCAAAGGCAAAAATTTATTTCAGAGTAAAACGGTCAAGAAGAAAACCTACAAGGACTCTTGAAGCGGATGTAATCACGCAGCCCTTGTAAGGATTTCACTATAAAAATTATCAACTACATAATATAAGTGATAAATTATTGAATTCCCTACAGGAATTGTCCATACGGTAAAAATGTTCTTCCGAGACTAGTAAATAAAATAGTGTCTAGTATATTTTTTTGGAAAATATGAAAAAAATACTGAGTATTGGCGTTAAATTTTAAAGATGATTTTTCAATTTATTTTTACTTCTCTTGTTATTTTCTATTTATTAAAGGTTTATATATCTGACAGTTACTTTCCGAAAAAAAAAAATTGTTTAAATAAAAAACTCATCAACGAGGAAAATAATATTTAGAAGAGATCTTTTGAAGCCCCTGTTAAAAGTTATCTGCTTACTCAATGGTTTTCTATGATTCTAAAATTATGATATGCCTCAAAACTAAGTTTAATGAGGCAATAATTGAAAATATTCAACAATACAGGCCCACATGTTGAAGAGTAAATCCTGTTTTCGCTTCGTTAAATAGTTATTATTTCCTTGTTCTGAACAGATGAACGTATTTTTAAGTTGGTCAGTAACTTTTTGGCCAATAAATACTTCTCTTTTTACCCGGCGAAGCTAAAGAGGGGTATGTGTGAACTTAACTGCCGACTTTTAATTTCAGCGTCTTAAATTACTCAGTACTGTTCCGTGAAGGTAAATAATGAAAAAAAATATTTTTTTATATTTTATGACCTCAAATATCAGGGATGTATTGACCGACATGATAATCTTCTGCATTAGTATCTATTCAAGTTTTTACTTAAGGCTACCGTACACAAATTTCCTCAATTTATTGATTTTAATAGTATATTGTAGCAGTAATACATAAGCTATACCTGTGTGTACAAAATTCAATAATAATGGTAAAATAATATAATGATTTGCTACAACCTGTAGGTTTTATTGTGAATCTTAGCCATGGATTTGATATAAATTGGACATCAAATGTTTAAGGAACTTATCAACCAATACAAAGTATTCTCAAGGTTAAAATATTGTATATACTTGTAGATATCAAACATTTGAATGTTTAATATTAACGTTAATTATGATTTAATTTACTAATCCAAAAAATAAACAGCGCATTCATTTAATTATCTTTTAATATTGATGTTAAGGATTAAAAAGGATCTTGCATTAAAAATTAAATGTTTAGTGTTCTGTTTCCAACTTACACTTGAAAGACACTATAGGAACTTTTCACTTTAACTCGCATGATTGACAGTTTTTTTTTAAAATTATTCCATCAGGAAGTTGACCTAATTTTTTTGGCATTATTAATATTTTATATCACTGTCATCAAGCTATGCTCGCACAAGAATTTAGTAAACTGAAGATATGTTGTTCTGCCTTTTTCAAAGAAGATTAGACATTATTGGGGCTGAGCACAAGTCAGAAAAAATATAAACAAATTAAAGGAAAAGATAAATAACTTTATTTTTTGATATCAACATGAACATGACACAGGAGGTTATAGATATACATTTAGTAGATTAAACATTAATATTACTCAAAGGGCTACAATTATTGGTTCCAAAATTACATCAAATCGCTCAATAAATAATATTGCACATTTCAACATCAATTTCAAACAGTGCCACATGGAAATAAACCTAACCTAACTACGCACTGTTTACTGTGCACTTGGGTTGGTAGGCGTTATCGTAGACACTCGGAGACCAAAACACCCAAGTTTCAATATTTCTTCCGATGCCAGACTTCAACTAAAGTATATATTAAAATATAACATATCAGTACGTGAAAAACTGAAAACGCTAAAATGAAAAATTATACAATTAAAAAACAAAAAAACACTACAGAAATAACTCTATCTTATACTAATATTTATTCTGAGAGACGAGATGGAATTACATATCTCCTTAAATTGGTGGATTGTTAATGATGTCGATAAAAATTAAAATTAATTTTTTCAGAAGATTTTCGTTCAGACGTAGTAGGCACCCGTCTACTATATTAATATTCTATATTTTTCATAGACATCACTTACAATCCACTATTATGTTTAAGGAGAAATGCAATAATATCCTGTCTCTTATACAGTTTTTTTTTTTAAATTAAATTACTTTTTATTTGTACTTTAGATTTATGAGGGTTAATTTACATCAAATAGAATTATCTTCTTCCTTTGATGCTAGAGCTTATCCCTATCCAACTTAGATGCCACCCTGTTTAGCTGAGGGACAACTACAAGACAGAATTAGTCTGTCAAGTCGGTGACTTATAGTTGTAAGCCTTAATTTATTTAGGGTTGTGGGGATGAGATTTATAAGTCAAGTTAGCCAAGAAACATAACTAAGCACTCTCACGTATTCAACACTTCAGTTATATGTTGAATTAAAATTTTTAGTAGTACATAAGTAACGAAATTATCCCTTTTCAAGCCATTAAAGGGAAGTAACTAAATCCTTTCTGATCAGTTAAAATCAGCTAGTGATCAATACCTCCAGTAAACTTAGTTTCTGTTTAGCACTGTGGCAACGGTAACGTTGATCCGAAAGATATTATGTCGCCAGGTTGGTCGTTATCCTTCATACTTCCAGACTATCTTGATATTGATATCCTGTGATATAAGTATAAATGTAAGAGAGCTTTAAAAAAAAATTTAATCGTTATGATTGTTCATTCATACAAAATGGAAAATGACACCGAGAGAAAGAAAAAAATCTATTAACAATTTACTATGTAATGTATAGATTAATATTATACAAATGCAATATCACATGTAAATGATATGGATTACTTCAAAGTGGTCCTCAGTATATTTCTACTAACTTTATAAACAATAAAACTAAGGGTTCTTTATTTTCGGAAAATTATAACATTTTGATTTATTTGTTTAAAAGTTAGAACCTTTAATTGTATTTTTCGTAATACTAGTGAAATAGTACTTAGCACCATTGCACAATAAGCCATCGATTAAAATGTATATGCATTCACATTGAAAATTACACACACTAAATTATGCTATCTATCTAGAACTTTTGATCTGGAAAATCCGTTATGGTGAGAGTTCTATGAAAAGTTTGTTGAGAGTTATTTCCTATGAGGGCTTAGGCTTTGGGTTTCATCTCAAAGAGGATTTCCAAGTATTTTCCGACCTACTTGAAACTTTTTTAGAAATGGAAAGCATCCCAATCTCTTGAATCAAATATTGTTATAATTCTTAAATGGAGCAGTATATATTAATTTATTATTATACCTTAATATAATTAGATCGATATTAAATGTGTTTTTCACACGTTATTATTATTATTATTATTTTAGGGATCTCCTAGTGTAATCCAATCATTTACAGGTTTAAATCTAAGTCCAAAAAAATGTAGGTATTGCATAATTTAAAAAAAAAAAACAGTTATTAGATTGAAAACCAACTAGTTAAGAATCGTTGCTTCGTATTTATTTTATTCTTTATTTATTTATTACTTTTGTTTGGTATTTTCTAAATGGTGACTTGACAACCAAAAAAAAATAACAAAAAAAAATATGGAATTCTACAGATAAGGTAGCTATAAAAATGAAATAAAATAAATTAATAATATCACCCGATTTGAAATATAAGTGGGAGTAAAACAAGGGGACAACTTAAGCCCATTATTATGCGTAATATACATGTACAGAATAATATGGGAAGCTGAACTTAAAAGCCAAAAACTGAAAGCAGGAAATTGGAAAATGCATCCTGTTTTTATTCAGAATTTAGTATTTTACAAGGATATTCTCATTGTGGCGCTATAAACTTGGGAGCAAGATCTGAGCCGAAAAGAAATGACAACTAACCCAACTAAATCTGTTGGGTTGTGACTGAAAGTGGTATGAGGGAGCAAGGAAACGTGATGTGTTGAGGCTTGAATCTGGAACATTTCGATGTGTGGTAATGCCTTCGAGTCAGTGTTACTAATTATGAAAGATTAGATTCTGAAATGAACCAGCGAATAGAGAAAGCAAGCTATCTGTATTACCAACTCGTTATGTAATAATCGGCAAAGGGGAGTGAAGTTGAAAACATAGATGACAGTCTTTATACCTACCCTGACCAATGCAGCTGAAAGCTCGCCTAGAATCCAAAAATTCTGGGAGAAAAAAAATTAAAAGAAACAAGACGGAGCCGCTGTAGAAAATATACATAGATAAGAATTGAGGTGGTTCGGCCAAGAGCATAGAACGCCGATGAGTAGACTTCCAAAAAGTATTTCGAAAGTAAAGACAGGAAAAATGACGATGCAGGTCAAAAATAACCAGGCCAAGGAATAATTGAGAGGACCGCATATCGGATCTGGTAAGAAACAGAAGAATCTCTCTCGGTTAAGTCAAAAAGATATTTAAGTAATGTGCCCAGGCTGTACCGACACAGTTAGATATGTGGGTTGGTTAAAGAAGGAGAAGAAATAAAAATGTTTTACTTGGAAATGGATATACATATCATATACTTACATACCACGACAATCAACACTTTCGAAATGTTTCACCTGGCATTACAGAAATGTTTTTTTTACTGTTGATTTTAAAAACCGTTATGAGCAGTTATTTGTTGAACTCCACATTGACCTATTCTCGCCCCAAATAAGACACCTTATTTTTCGATACGTGTAATCCATATGGTCATGCATGTAGTGAAGGCCTCAAGTATTAAATTATAATATATTTTTAAAAATTTGTTTAATTGAAATTTTCTGCAATTTACGTGTAGTATATATATATATATATATATAAATTCAAAATTTTGTTTATTAATTTTAAAATGCTTATTGTATGTTACCAATCTAGTCTGAAAATTAAATGCGGAAAATTTGTGAACTAAATAAAATATTGCTTTCACCATCGATGACATAATATTTTTTTACGATACCTATATTTATCTAAAAAAAAATAACAAAAAAACAAATATATTTATTATGAAATATTTTGATTTTTTTCTATTCAAAATTTCCAGTTCACAGTTTCTTTTAAAACCAATATTACATTGTTATTTTACATATTGTTAGCAATAGTTTTGCGAATAACCTTAATGGGAATATTCTTTTAACGTCCATGATTATGCTACCAAAGCATACACTTCAAAGCTTCCTATTTCTACATCCCCTACTGAACTACTAGAAGAGCTAAGTGCTTTGAGGTAGAGATTGCTAAAGAGTTAGGCGAGGATTAGACAGAGGATTTAGTGGGATAGCCCGCACTAAATGGTGGGATTAACGAGATCCACGTGAGAGCTCTATTTCGCTGGTGGACACTATTTTGTAACGTGACATATCACACTTGAGTTTTAGATAAATTCGCATTACTGGATACATAGTAGGAAGGAATACTGCTTTGTTAATTTCATAATTACATATAAATCTATAATACAGGTACAATTACTATTCTCATATAAATGTAATTAATAAAAAAATATTTATATCAAAATAGAAGAAGTGTAAATGTGAAATTGAGAAAATTTCTAAAACAAAATCGAAGTTATTTTTGTTACGGACCTCGGGCAAAGTTGTTAAGTTGTATAGTTCTGTACCGTTCATAAAATCTGTAAAAAGCTCAGGAATACCGATTGGTTATAAACTCCTCCCCCAAAAAATTTAAATTATAGTCTTTCTGTGGCATTAAAATGTTACAGATAATTCAAAACAAACACCATCGAATTGTGAATAATTACATGTAGTATATGTTATTAAAACTTATTTATTGTTATTTACAACTGTATACATACACACACATCAAGTAAATTTGCTGTAAGTGAGATTATCACATGATACAAATATGTGGAGAACTCCAAAAATATTTCTAAAGGAGAAGATCTCGAGGGCATCTTCTTTACAGATGCCTAGGAGGATTATTAGGTAGTGAAGGAGAAGCAAGGTTAGAAACTAGTGGATTTGGGTGGTTAGGGAGTTTATAATGGAAGGAATGATATCGGGTTCGGGCTAGATCGATTACATAGGAACATTTAGGTCTTTATGGATGGTTTTATTAGTAACAAAGTAAGGAGCATTAAGGATTGTACGAAGGATTTTGGACTGTAAGGATTGGATTCGAGAGGAATTTGATGGTAGTGGAGCCCCATAGCTTATAACAGTCATGTAGACCAGTCTTTTGTAATGGATTGGAAGATTGGACCGTTTGTCCAGTAAATGTAATAGTCGGAATCGACGAGCAGTTTCCTGTCTCTTCAGTCTTGTATGAGGATTCCATGCCATTCGTTTGTCCATATTTAGTCCTAAGTAACGGATCTGTTCAACAGGAATAAGTGGATTATTATTAAAAGATACTGTGAGGCAAGACGAAGGTTTACGACGAAGGGTAAATGTGATTTGGTGGGATTTATTGGAATTTATTTTAATCCTCCAGTTTTGGCACCATTCTTCAAGGGTGGTGATGTGGGATTGGAGGGTTTGGGATACAATGGAAGGATCATTATTCACTGACAATAGGCATGTGTCATCGGCATACGTGGTGAGAATAGTGTTAGGATGGGTTGGGATGTCAGCTGTAAAAACTGTATAAAGGATAGGACCAAGGATACTACCCTGAGGTACACCAGCAGTCTGAGGAAACAGGAATGAATAAACGCTGTTGTGATTTATTTGAAATAACCAGTCTGAGAGATAAGAACGGATAATGCGATAATATGTAGGGGGTTATAATTTACGGATCTTGTATAGCAGTCCTGGGTGCCAGACTCGATCAAAAGCCTGTTCTACATTAAGAAAGACTCCCGAGCAGTACATTCCGCGTTCCAATGAAGTCGAGACTACATCAACCACACGATGGCATTGCTGGATAGTGGAGTGGGATGTTCGGAATCCAAACTGGTGATCTGGGATTATGTGATTGGAATCTAGGATGGGGTACAGGCGTTTTAAGATAAGTTTCTCAAGGATTTTTCCCATGATAGGTAACAGAGAGATAGGACGGTAAGAGGATGGGTGTTCTGGTAGCTTTCGAGGTTTGGGAATCATTTTGATTATGGATAATAATTCCATGGGTCAGGAAAATATGTGAATCTTAGGCCAGCATTGTAGATTAAAACTTTGTAATAAAACTAATAAGTAATATTAACCAGTCTATATTATTCCTCAAAAGTTAGAAGAACTGTAAATCAGAAACATTGTAGAGGGAATTCTTCAAATATTGACATCTTTAATCCATGACTGCGGTACAAAACTACCATAGAATAACCTTAAGATAGATTAAATAAAGTCGATTGTTAATATAAAAAATAAATAATAATTTTTAATTATAGAGAATTTCCAAAAATAATTAAGAATCACTCATTAGCTTACAACGGCGCTGTGACAAGCACAAAGAGGTCCTCAGCGGCACACGCCACTTCAAAGTGATTGTTGGTACAGCGCCATTCTCGATCACTCCGATCAAGATGTTTCATCATTGTGTCGATTGTTTTTCAATCAGCTCCTTATCAATGGGAGTCATTCCGACCATGACAAGCAGCTTGTGACAGGAAATGAGTGATTTAATGTAGCCCTTGTAGTCTGGAGGGTGAGACCGTCTCATCTGACAGCCTCTTCAATCAATCTCACTATAGAAACAATTCAAATTAAATCATTGGGATTACCGTCTTTTCCGACTACATTAACTTTAATTGACTGATATTTAAAACATCCACTTTATAAGATAAAGGTCCCACAGTGTGATTTACTGGCACAGTAAGCCGTTTGCTATAGACTAGTAGTCCACAAACCTAAAAATCTAAAGGGCATTGTCACCAATAAATCCTCTTGAAAATTTGTAAATACATATATATTTTATTTAATTACCAATGTGACATCATATACATTCATGTAGATAATATTTTCATTAATCAGTTTATTTATGGTGAATGCAGGCAGTTAAACTGGGCTGTCAATACCTTACCGTGTGATTAGTGCTTTTAATTTGTATCCTAACTTCTTCATGTACATTGTTTGATTATCATTTTATTTATCTTTCTATTTAAATACATATACAGATTGTATTTATTTATATATTTATTTTATTTTTATTTATTTATTAACTTTTTTTTTTTTTATTTTGTTGTGACTGTGATCATTTATCACTGTTAAGTATAGCCCAGGCTTGTGGCAGATTGTAATATTTATCAATAAATAAAAATAAAAATAAACAAAATTTAATCATAATTCGTAACCATAAAAATACAATATAAAGTTATTAATTACTATTATTGTTAACGCCATAATATAATTACGCTGTAAATAATTTTAAATAGTATTTTTAGTATTTAGTTTTATAGTTTTAGTTATATAGTTTTATTAGTATTTAATTTAGTTACATTTATTTTTATTTGTATTGTTTTATTTAGATTTAGTTGTTTGAAAAGAAGAATGTGTGAAGAATTTTTCTAATAATGAGTAATAG
>NW_027116122.1:94804-104572 GCF_000696795.3 Halyomorpha halys | reverse complement strand
TTTTTTTAGTTAAGCTTTCCAACAAGGAGACTATGTCGATTTGAGGTGGCTTAACATTAATTGATATTATACTATGGCAAAATTGAACATATAATTTCATTTTATGCATGAAAATCATCCTCCGGAACGATTACTATCTATCAACCGTGCATTAATTAAATAAAAATTATTCACAATTCAAAAAAAAGAAGTTTTTTTTTTAATGTCTTTATTGAAATTTACAACTGCATATGATATTATACATTAAATAAATTTGATCTCAGTTACAATTGAGTGATAAAGGCGTGTAGAGAAACTACACCTTGGTAGAACCCTAATAACTTTTATTTTTACATTAGCAGGTCTGGTCGCCATCTTCTTTTCAGGCACCCGGAGGATTGTCAAGAATGGAAGAGGAAGCAAGGAATTAATGAATTAATTAAGGAATTTAACAAGTGAATTTGGGTGGTTTGGGAGTTTATAATGGGAGGGATGAAAAAAAAGTTAAAATTTAATAAATATAATGCAATTTTAAATTTGATTATCATAACGCTACGAATGGCTGTAGTAAATTGCACTGGTGATTGAAAAGTTGTGAACTCGTTTCAAAATTTGTAATAAAATGTTAACTGCCCAGCTTAACTCGTAAAATAACAAATATATTATTAATGCCTATATGCATTAGTTTTAATATTAATCCGCTATTAGGACTTCGTCTAAACAAGTATCTACCTCTTAATCCTCATAAAAAAACAACCATCAAAAAAGCTCGTCGTTTTTTATCTTTTTCTAAATATGTAAACAGCTTCTTGCTTACGCTGATGACATTCGCATTACCGGGCGCTCTTTTCGAGCTGTTTCTGGTGGATTTATGAAATTGGCTGAAGCAGCAAGAAAAATGAATGCAGAAAAGACCAAATACATGGTCACAGAGGAAATCCACAGGCCCGGTGAAGAAATCAGGATCGGAGAATATACTTTCGGAAAAGTCCCCGAGTTTGTGTATCTTGGATCGCTCATAACCCAAGACAATGTTGTGGATTCAGAAATTAAACGAAGAGTCCTATGTGCCAACCGCTGTTATTATGGCCTCAGTCTCTATTTTAGGACCGTCCCTTGTCTAAGGACACCAAAATATATCTGTATAAAACAATTATTGCGCCAATTCTTCTGTATGGCTCGGAAATGTGGACTATCTACAAGGCTGGTGACCAGAACTTAATGGTCTTGAAGAGGAAGATTCTCCGTAAAATATTTGGAGTTGTCAAGGTTGACCAGATAGTAAGACGTCTAACAAACCAGGAACTCAACGTTTTATATAAGGAACTAGACGTTGTCCAGTTTGTGAGGCTCAGTAGATTGAGGTGGCCAGGGCATGTTCGGATGGCTGAGAGTGATCTATCCAGGAAAATAGTCACCAATGAAATGAAGTCCATATGAAAATATTCTCCAAACGTAATTATTACATAATAATGATAATAATACTGCACATATAATTTTTACTTATTTTTCTATTTAATCTATAAATTTAATGCAATTAATCTTATAATCAATTGATTAATGAAAGAGTTTCCACATAGCTGATGTATAGTATTTTGTAAAATTGAAGGCGCAAAAAATAATATGAGTTGCGGACCACCAAACGACTTTGATTATTGACCTCTAAATATTTTCAAATTATCTTTTAAATCTTATAATTTAAAAAAATGCTATACGCTATTACAATGGTATATAGTAAATTTACGATTTAATATCTTTGTTATTTATCGACCCTTTTGATATGATCGACCCCTAACTAAATTTATTATATTGACTCTTAGAGGTGAATATCGACCACTTTAATAATGGAGCCTGGTATAAAGTAAGTTATAAAGTTTATACCTAAAACATATCTATTTAATCATTACATTTAATCTGCTGGCAATAAGAGCGTATATTTATGGGTATAAAATATTTCTTTGGGGAGATCAATTCGATAAACATCTTTCATCATATTTACGTACACATATGGTGCATATATGTATAATATACATTTATATAATTAAGACAAATATACACTATATATTAAATTAAGAGAAAAAGTGGTGTAACACAAAATTCTCAAAAACACTTTAGTTCAATCTAGCAATTATTTCAAAGATGAATATTTTTTTTTTTTAATGAAATTAATGTACCACTAAACTAATTGTTATAAAAATTAATCTAAACAAAGATCATGCTGCTGAAGTCCGAGAATATTTTATTATAAGACGTCCCTGCAAGGATGTCTGTTACATGACATGACTACTATCATCTAGTGGATAAAAAAATCATATGAAGAAGGTTTAAGAGATGTAGAAATTATTTACTTTTGTAGTTATTGACAGCTATTCTCGTCTAACTGCTATTTACATTTATAAAGGCACCCATTAAATTTCGGCTAAAACCATTTGGTTACATAATTGCCACTTATGTCGTGGAAGATTGAGATTTTACAGATTAGAAAGTCATAAGAAAGTCCAGTATGTGAGCCTATTGTGATTTTTGCCAGTCACAGAGTATACCATTCAAACCTATCATTTCTTTATCTCGAACATTCTAATTATGAAATTGAATTGCGTTGACCATTCAGTAGAGGAACTCTAATGCACTATCTTTCTGAATCATTTACAGTCAACTATATCTTCTGTGTGACGTACAAATATCGGATAAGGAAATATAGTCCACAGTATTTTCTAGTATTTCCACTTAAGTAGCTACAACCATCACAAAATTTGAATTTCTTTTATTTTCTCATTTAGCAATCATGGTACAATTTTTTTTACTTTTTGAAAAACTGGCGTAGGTGCCACATAGTTCTAGCAGGGGAACGGGATTCTTCAGTTTGTTGTTTAGCGAATTTTAGAGCTGAAAACTCCTGTCCATTCTGTGACTGATTCCCTCCTATCCAGAACTTCCTTGCGTTGATGCGATTTGGCTATGTCCTATATATTTCTTACTTGCTGATAATATCTTACCCATTAGTTTTCGAAGCAAGTGAAAATAAATAAAATATCATACGCACTTAATAATAGTTAATTTTAATATTGCATTATTGAAAAAAAAAAATATCTGTCAGATTTGTATTTTTTTTTTACAGTATTGAGTAAAGTATACACAGAATTGTAAAAATTAACATTTTTAAAGAAAGAGGAAGAAAAAAATTAATCGTTGCGTATAATGCCTAACTAATGTTTTTTTTTTATTATTAATTATTTGGGAAAAATACACTGTTTTTAAACAAATCTTTTAAATTCCACCCAAGAGCTAACAAGAACTATATTTTAGGCGTCTACTTATTGTTTCCTATCATAATATATCTTAAATAAATCAATAGTTTAAATTGATCTATGCTTTAAGAGAAGGCTCTCAACAAGCGTTTCCGTTTCGTTTCGTCCTATTCGATTGAAAATCGGCATAATCAAAGTGATGCAAGGAAGTGATCTGCCGAGTTTCATGTAAATCAGGTCTGGATTTTGAAGTTTAGTAAGAAGAGAAGTAGCTGCACCAAGCCGGGGCCCGCCTGGCCTTATCAGTCCATTGTCAGTGGATTGTTAGTAAGTTATTGATGAATATAAAAATATCAGTTCAGTCCAACAGGAGCCCGAGAGAATCGAACTAGGACAAACTGGGTTCAAATAACGGGAGGCCTTATCCAGGAAGCAGTCTCCGTGATTTCTATGGATGCCGGTAGAGATGGCGAAAAAAAGTACGCCAAGGTCAAGTGGCAGGATCAGGAAGGGGCAGTGTTGGGCAAAACATTGATTAATTGGTGATGTCTTCCTAGTCATCATTCTCAGTGAGGAGACGGAAAAATAACAGGACAAGCAAGATCCTCCCTCACAAAGGTAAAGTATGTCCAGTCTGTGGGCTAACTTTTAACGTGTGTCGCCTTTGCTTTTCAAACTAGCTATCCCTCAATTGTACCGCAAGCTCTGTGATCAGGAGTTTGCTAATAAATTTGGATACGACCTGAGAAGTGACCAAGAGAGTGTCAGAATGGGCGAACGCTCTGAAACTAAATATCAACTATGTACCCCTCCGTGGAGGCCCAGGATTCAGTAGACAGCAAGGAGAAGTTGGATCCATCTGTTGCAATTACGGCAGATAGTCTGAAACACTAGCCCATGTGCTGGATAAATGCCCCCAACAAATGTCTCCTTATTACACGCCGGTACCACTGGGTCAAAGAAGATTTGATCAGATTCTTTGAAGAAAAAGACTTCCGCTGGTTTTTTTGCTCAGGTTTATTGTGTTGGCACCGATGAATCCAAAAGATACGCCGATATTGTCGCATTCACAAAAAATGGAGGCACGGCTCTGGTCTTGGATCCGACGGCTACAATTTCTCTCATTTGAGAGTAATGAACTCGAACAGGAGAGTGAAGTGGTAAGGGAAAAAATGAAATATATGAAAAATGCGTCCCTTTCCTTAAGGAAAATTCCGCGAGACCTTCAGAGACAGAGAGTTCACCGTAAGAGGCCTCTGGTTTGGATCTCGCAGAACAATAAGAGATAGAACAAGGAGCTTCTTTTAAGGCCTAGGTGTTAGCATCGGGGATATTGTGATCTTAGCGGAAAATATTATTTTGGACTCCATGGGGATCGTACATCATCATCTGCATGGGAATTAGCTCTGGATCATTCATTGTTTTATTTATTTTAGTATGTGGACCCGTCGATTTGTGTGTTTTAACTTATTTATTCCCATACCTTATTTATTCAATAAATTATTTTATTATTATTTATTAAAACTTATTTATCCATTTAAGTATTTCTTTTTATAATATTTTCTTTTAAATCTATATATTAGTTTTGTTTTGGTTAAATGTATTTATTTGTTTGTTTTTCTGTAAACTAATTTACTGCTGTGTCTATTATTTCTCTAGTTTGATTTCACATTGCTGTCTAATGATGAATTTTTTTAACGGGTCACTGGAGAGAATCTGAAAGGGTGAATTGGGGAGAGTGAATTTGTCGATCGAATGAGGTAAAAATTGTGAAATGGAAAGAAATGGTGAAATGAAACGAACAAGTAAAGGAAGGAAAAAGAAATAAATTGAAATATTTGTATTTATGTAGACTGGAATTGACTGTAAAAGGAAAAGTGTGGGAAAAGAGAAAATAAAAACTGTTTTCTTCCTTTTTTATTATATCATGTAAATATTTGTAATTTGTATATGTCCGATCACGGATTGATCAGTATGCTGTGTAATGTGCCAACCCCATGTATTTGGGCAGCATGAATGAATAAACATTTCTCTCTCACTCGCAAGGGAGAGCTGACGTGGGCTCCATATGTTTTTATTATTAAAGTTTTGTACAGTCCACTTTGGAGAAGTGCAGGACAGACTGAAGACGGAATTTATGGACTGGATTCAGATTTAAGTGATCTATCGCAGAAGTATCGATGGCTGAACTGCAGAGTGGATACAAAGGCGGAGAGAAGAATCCTGAGTTTGATTCACCGATTTGAATCGAAAAAAAAAATAATAAGTAAAAATAAATGTCCATCACCAAATATGTGTGATAAAAACAATTTTTCTTTGCTTTAATTTTAACAAAATACCGTATACAAATTTAACTAAACAATAAATTTATTTTTTAATTTAATTTATTAGGCGTCATTAAAATAAATATTAAAAAAATGTATTTATTTATTTCATTATGTCTTTTAACAAGTGTTATGTTTAATTTCTTTGTTCAATTTTTATTTCATTTTATTATTATTATATTTCAGTATTTCGTTTTTTCATTTTTTTTTTTCTAGAATTTCATTATTCATTTATTTTTTAATATCAAATGTATACGTTCTACTACTACCTATCTTTTCTTTCTTTTTTTTTTTATTAAACTTTTAATTCAATTAAATTTTATCGTATTTATGTTTGTCTTGGTATTATTGGCGGGTCAACTTTTAGGCCACACTGCTATCAGATAGTTATAATCGATATCGCAACTTCGTATTAGCTTGACATATTATTATTCCATCCACTCTATAATACATTTTTATAGTAGTGCTCTGTAGTGTTCTAAATTAATGTGCATACGGCAAAACAAATATCTGTACCATATATCAACAGTGTAGATCACCAAGACAAATAGGCAGATAATATGTAAATTCAGTCTTTCACAAGAGAATGCACCTCACGATTTTAACGGGGATTCTCTTCGGGAAGGTTAGAAGCATTCCATTCAATATATTTCCACTCTTATTTCTTTAAAGAGGTCTTTACGATTCCGTAGATCGCTCAGTGAAGAAGCCAGTTACAAATTTCTGAATTACATCAACACAACTCAGGTGACACCATGTTTTCCTGGGAATTTCCAGAGGAGCATTAACATTTATGATCATGGATATATTACGCAAGGTTTAATACCAGCTAACTAAATAAATATCTTTTGTTCCCTTAAACAGTATAAACTTTTTTAATATTTCATGCGATGAGAACCCCACCATTATAAATATTATATATCATTAAAGTGATTTGTCATTTCAAGAAAAATCTATGGAAAATAAGCTAAATATTTATGAAAAGGCGTAACTTCTCTCTGAACAGTACAATATTATTGATTCTCATATAAAAATTAAAATTCAAGAATAAATAATCATAAATTATTTCTTTCCAGAAAAATATTACAATTCTTATTATAAAAATATTGTAATAATAACTAAAACTTCTAATATCTTGTTAATTTAGACTAGCCTGTTGAACAAGAATAATAAAAACTTAGTTCACCTGCAAATGTTAAAAATGTTTTGTTTTTTTGTTTCTTGTCAGGGATCTAAACATGGATGACATTTGGAAGATATGGTAGCGATAGACTGGATAAAAAGCGGCTAGGAAGTGGAACATGCTGACGATTATGACAAAATGGGTGGTCTTAGCTGATAGTATCGTTCTCTATAAGAGTCAAAAGTCAACTGCAAGCAGTGATGGAATGGCAAGCAGCGCTGGAGAGAAAAGAAACTGTCTTGCCGCTGGAAAAAGTAAAATAATATATTATGGGCGGGATCATTGGTTTAAAATCGGTGCACTGGAAAGATACTAGATATATGGAGGATTTCCTTCTAGATACAGTGAATATGAATAGGAGGTCGACCAAGAGAATCAAAAAAGAACATTGGTTATACTGCTACTCACGCAGTACAATATTAATATGCTTACGTTTTAAGTTATATACTCACCTTCCATCTTATGTGGGATTGAAAGGTGAGTCCCTTTAGAATGACAAGTAAGCATAGCTACTGACTTGCTAGTGAAATGAAATATCTCCAAAGAGTTGCAGGTTCAACCAAGAAATACCGGATTAGAAATGAAAAGATAAGAGAGAATCTAAACACCATCACACTAAGGGATTCCCTAGAAAAGATACTCCTAGAATGGCTTGGCTACTTTTGTTGGATAAACCGAGATCCACTAAAATGTATGTTGGCAAAACCTCCAGAAAAATGCCTAAAAGGAAAACTTAGATTATATTAACGGGAATGAAATACGATTTCACAAGATTTATGATGCATGACTCGGGGTACCTTCACGCTGAGTGCAACTCTAGGAAGAAGAGAAACGAGATAAATATTTATTATTTTTGATCAAACGATTCTTACCATCTGAGAAAAGCTTAATTTTGTTGTACTCCACACTATGGGCTATGACTTGTGTTCTATTCATAGCTCAGAATATATGATTCTGTCTATGGAAGATGGAAATAAATACAAAATTCACCTGTTTACTTAAAGATTCAGTAATATTTCCTTAAAGTATTTTCATCAGAGCATCTGGATTACTAGACATTCAGTTAGTATTGAGAACGTTTATTTTGTCGTTATTTACAAATATTTATCCACATCTTTTTGATTTTGACTTATAACAGATAAGCATAATATTCTTTTTTCAGTTATTCATATAACATTTTTAGGTTGTATTAATTTTCTTTTATACTTTATTTATCAGTTAACCAAATATCTATCCGAATTAGTGTAATTAAAACGTTTTTATGTTGCATATTTTTGAATAAATGCGTAAACTATTAAATATTTGTATTAAAATATAAATTCTGATTTAATGACCCAATGGATGGATGATACTTCGTATTAATAATATCTAAAGGCATTTACTACAGTAGTTATGTTTATTATTACGCTTTGCTGTAAGACTAGGTCGTATAAAAGGCGATATAAAGTCCAGTGAGCTTGAGGTATATTCAGCAATATAAAAGCTCTAGAAACATTACAACTAGACTTTATTTCGGACCCACCAAATAAATTTCGAACTTCACACGTCGGCTATAATACATTGGCTACCAGCAGGGATAATCCTTCCTTTCTTTAGTCGTAATATATAAGGGCATAAATCTGACAAAGAACAATATAAGTAATGTTTTAAAATGAAACACAGTAATAGTGCCTGTGGAATGAGCATCAGTACCTTCAAATATATAATGAGAAATTAACGGATTTAACTATGCCAAAGATATTGTGCAAAATTGATTGTGTGTGTGTGTGTGTGTGTGTGTGTGTGTGTGTGTGTGTGTGTGTGTTTCTCATAATTCGTGGTGTTAAATTAATAACTTGACTCTTGGTTTGGTTCCGGCTGTGGTAATAATTTAATTATTCTTGCCTAGATCATTTGTCGCGAGATACTCCTATGGTATATTCTTCCCTTATAAAATGGTTGCCTTATCCTTCAACTATATAATGAGTTGGGACAAAAATCATGTGATTGAACTTTAGCCCGGGCAGAGAACTGCTTCTAAATCCACCGGGAATGTAATAGGGTGTTCTTCTAACAAATTATTAGAATTATGTGCATCAAATTGTTTCTACCTATTTTTAAGTTTCTTTTTCTTAAAATCATCTTTTTCCTATATATTTCTATACCTGAGGAATCCAATTACCTATCAAGGCTAATGGTTTATCGTTGGAGAATAAAATCTTAGTAATGAGCCCTTAAAATATAAATTTATCCATGATTAAATCGGAAGAGCCATTTTCGAAATATAGGTATGAAAATGAAACAAACGCGTTTTAATGCATAAGCGAAATAGAGAGATGGAATTTATACTAAACTTTGTCGCTGGTTAAGATCGGATCCTTAAATTGTTAATATACTCTGATCCGACGGGGAAACGTAGCCGAATCGTAGATGGGATGTTTTTGTGAAGTCTGATTTGGAAGATTTGGGTTTGGAGGGGCGTCACTGTACAGATGTATATAGAGAACGGTTGGTGGTATCGGCATCGAACTTTCGGGTTCGCTATCCTAAATAATACTAATATTATTAATCTTTTAGTATTTTTATTATCTTTCTTTCATATTAGATTTTTAAGAGTCTCAATATTGGCTATGATGTCAATATTCTGCTTATCGTATTCAGTGCGACCTGATCAAAAATTAAGATCATGTTTAGAGGACTGATGAACAATCAGATTAATATACCCAACCGCCATTATCAACCAAAACAACTGGATTACACAGCCTAGGCGAGGACAATAACAGAATATTATTAGATGGATTTACATCGATATTAGTGTGAGAAACTAGCGGTCTCGTGGATTAGTTGCCTCTTCCCATCTATATGTATATCAACTTTGATTCAGGATTCCATTAACGGTATGATCAGCAAGGGACGTCCATTAATAGATTTCCTTGTCTTTGTTCGATAATCATCGACTCCAATTAACGTAAAATCTATCCTCCATCTTTATTGTGCTCAATTATGTTATAATCAGAGTTACTAGCACGGATAGTTAAACAAATCCATTAGCCTG